>NC_143385.1:33733124-34035267 GCF_980474605.1 Leiobunum rupestre | reverse complement strand
CGCAGTAGGCGTTGTTATCTTAGCGAGCAGTGTCTTGGCTGTTTATTCAACAACATAAGCGACCTTTGGCCTTGCGCATTCACACATTCCCTGACATCTTTCTTAATACCGGTATTAAACCAAACGCTATCTTCGGAGATGAGGATATTTTATCCATTTCCGCCGAAACACGTATTGGTCCGAGAACCACTCGTTTCATGGTAACTAATAATCCCCAAACTCGAGATATCTACCAGTGCCTCGTGAGTCGCGCCTTTCCAGGTAAGCCACCGTCTTTCCCCAACAGCACGGTTAAGAATTTCTCCAGTGCCTCGTGGAATAGTCGTAAGCTATATCCCTAGATTCTAACGCTTGCCCCTTTTGTCCTTCGAAAGGCACTGTTATCCATTGCTATAACGAATGTCCCTTGGCCAAATCGGTAGGTGATGCCGTCTTAGAGCGGGTTTTTAGTTACGTCGGTCATGAACACTCGCTAGCGGACATTTTAACTCTAGTGAGTGACCACCACCTATGTAATTTTACTTTCGTTTTATGGTGAAGGTCGTGCTGTCAGAGATTTACTCTGACATCGCTCTACTTTCACTAGAAACCACCACCTTCTACGAATATGTCGAAACCACGGGGCGCTCGATAACAAATCGAGTCGCCACGGGATATAGGTCGGCACTAAAATCTTCCAATTCCGTCACAGAATTAAATTCCCGATATCGAACCAGAATGGTTCCTCTAGTTTCAATTGTATATATATATATAAATATATTGTATATATTAGCTTTTTTTATTTCTCGTTGCATATTTTTATATCGTTTTGCACTGCAAATATTTATTTACATCCATCATTTCGCGTTACCACTGTATATATTTGTGTATATATATAACTATATTTCCATCATTTATTTTATTGTTTTCGTATTGTACATAACATTTATATCCTGAAGTCTGTAGTATTTTTAAAAAAAAATCATTGCCTCCGGATAAATCAATCGATCGAAGTCATCTCCGTTATTATTTGTAAATAAAAGCATTATGATAAACCATGTGGGATAACGTTTTCATAAACACCAAGTGTTATGATTTAAATTTATCAACCATTATGTACTTTTGGATTGGCTGTTTTTCAAGTCTGAAACCAAACTTATCGCACTAAGCTGCAGCGCTGTTTAAGCTTTAATTAACCGCGTTGCCGCGACCACCTATGTTAAAAAATCTCATCGCGAGTTGCGACACCAAAGTGATGTATTTTAATGATCGGGACAACCAACAAATATTTGTAATAAAACTGGAAAAAGAGGGTTTTTGTTGTTGCAACTGTACTATTCCGAGGTTTTTCTTCGAAGCTCGCATGGAATTATTTAGCTTCAAATACGAGAAGAATATAAAAAAATGTCTTATTATTTGAGCTGATATAGACACTACATCTTCCTACAAATAAGAGAGTGGTGTGAGGCTCCAAAACTTGTCGATGGGTTTGACAAGATTGACTTTTACAATGTGTAACGAAGGAACATAAACATAATTGTTATTTTCATTTGCTTGGGTTTTTTCTTAAAAATTAACCTAAATGCAGTACTTATATAATTATTAAATTGGTAGAATGAATATCGAACTAAACGAAAATTAAACAAAATTGATTTTCTTCTTTAGACTAAATATAAAAAAAACAAATTTAAATCGGTTAAAAATTATATAACCCAAATTTAAGTTGGTTGCATACTGACCAAATATCGGGATGCGAAAATAACCCAATTAAAGTTAAAAATAACCCAATCATTTTGAGAGTGTAGTCTAAACAGGAAGAAGAGTAGTTATGAATACAAATTTTGCAAGGCTGACACACAAGACGACAGCCTCATGAAATATTAGAACAATTCTCAACAATATATTCTGCGAACATTTCAAACTTTTCTGCTGGCGCTGTTTTATTGATGATAATTTTGAGATGATTTTCCCTTTTTCTAATCTAATCATTTGGTTAAAAAAGTTATCACGAACCAGACGCAGTAAGACGTGGATCTAGTCGTGTTATTTTCCGTCCTCTTAACTTAACATGCTTTAATATTTTATGTTAACTCTCAAGGTACATGTTTGTATTAAGAATTCCTTGTTAAACCATGGCATCAATCTTAAGTATCAAAGTTTGTCGTAGAGCTACCGGAATACTCTCCCTAAGTTGATGCTGTACTGTTTTGACCACCACCAAGTGACAAGACCCAGGTAGACGTCCTAACCCTTCAAAAATTTCGGAGTACTGATTAAAAATGTCTTCCTTGGATAAACGGTGTCCTGGTAGTGTATTTGTAAGTCCCACAGTTTTGTCTTATATCGTGTTGAGAGTATTCGTTAGTGGTGTGTGGAATTACAATATTCCCAAAGTCTTCACTTGTCTGTCCTGAAAGTAAAGGTATCTTTGTCGTGTCTACTACTAGAAATGATAGAGTTATTTCCTTGTTGTGTACTTTAAATTTGATTTTAGCCGTACCATATGATTTCATGACCGTCTCTTTGTAGCAATCAAGCTCTGTGAAAGGTATCTTTATTTCTTTCTTCGAGAGAGGCAGAGTATCATATATGGACCTGCTTATAATATTGCAGATTCAACCGCTGTTTAGTTGAAATTTGATTACTTTAGAGTGACTTGCATCTTCAACACACAGATTAGTGAAAATGTCTTTCTTTCATTTTTTGAAATAGTAGTAATAGCGCAGTCAATTGTAAAGAACGATTCATCTGAGTCCGTATTTTGAGGAGAGATCCTTTTTTCGATCAGGTTTACCTGTTTATGAAACGTGTTAGACCCTCTTTTAGATTTATGTCTTTTTATGTCATCAGATTTGTTAGGGTTCTTAGGAGCTTTGCATTGATCTTCAAAATGATCTGGCGTATAACCGATTCTACAAATTTTTACGGAAGCTGGGCATTCTTGTCTTGCTTGTGGATGTTCCCCAGTAGTAAAATGTGGTCGGGCCGACGTCGTCAAAAATGGGTGGGCCAACTTAGTCGGTCCGTGGTCGGCTCAAAGGTCCAAATGTCGCAGTCGGTCCGACCAATATGTGTTCCTTTTGCCGACTCATATTCTAAAAATATACTGCAGTCGGGCCGACCAATGTGTGTTCCTTATGCCGACTCATATTCTAAAACTATACTGCAGTCGGGCCGACCAATAAAATTGGTTTTCTTAATGAAAATATCCATTTAATGTTACTGCATCAAAAATCAAATTGTACATATAAAACTTATTCAATTTTAATTTGTACGTTTACAGAGATATAACATTTGAGGAATTTTTTAAGTTATACATTTATAAATTCCTACAAAAATATCACGTTTTAATTTAAAACATAATATATAGGCACTTTAATTGCAATGAACTGTTTTAAATCCCTGCTAAAATATCACAAATTACATATTTTAATTTGAAACATGTCGTACAATATGCATTTTTAAGAGTGCGTATAGAGCTTATATAGGCACTTTATTTAATTGCAATTGACCGATTTATGAGACTACCGTCCAAACTACAATGTAAACTAAAAATATTTAGTGTTACATTCATTATTAAAGGGTTACATATTATATATTCTGGATATTAGTTGTTGGTTAAATTTAACTCACTGGATCTATTTCACTAACTATTTTCACTGTAATTTATTTTTAAATTTAGAAAAAATAAAAGCTAAAAAAATAAGTTTCTTAAACATTAAAGAAGAAATATTTTCAAGTTTTGAAAATCTTATATTGTCCCTTTTACAAAAGAATAATAGTTTTAAAAATCAGTTTTAGTGGACTATTATTATGACCTTTTAATATCTGAAAAACTAATTCAGAAGCCTCATCTTTGGCACTAAAATCCTAAATAACTGCAAAAATATCACAAAATATTGCAGTTTTGTTGCGAATAAGGACCTTTGAAAATTATCACGAAAATGTTTATATTTTCCTTTCGAACTGCACTTACAAAATTCGTACAGCTTAATTACTGCTGCACAGAAAATATTTCATTCATCGTCTTCTACCGCTCCCATTTGTTTATCTGCTACTGCTTTGAGACTAGCTCTTTTAAGTCGACCACCAAAGCGGTCTTTGGCATGTTTGAACCATTTCTTAATGATCACTTCTACGTCTTTTTCTCTAACTAGCTTTAGTTTTGTGCAAACCTTTACAGCTTCTGAAAGAAAACTTTTTTAAAGTAAATCTCTAAATTGATAAAATTAAAAATTCCTATGTACCTATTACTACATCCTTAAGCTGCAATGATTTAAAAGGCTGCTTTTCAAATGTGCCACTCCAGCTGCATAAAAGAGCAAGTTGATGAGAGAAAAGCTTAGCCATAATCCCCCGTGTTGATTCTGGTATTGTATTAGTGCCCCAAGTTGCAAACTTTAGTATCTTTATTAGTTGAGAAAAAATACTCATACTAAGAATTTTTTTTAATTTGGACATTTCAGTATTGTCATAAAAAATCTTCATATCTCCTATACTAACACTCAAGTATAAAACATATATATTACTGCAGTTTGTTTAACATCAGTTGTTGCTAAAAGCAGGTCAAATTCTTTTAAATCATTAACTGTTTCAATAGGAAAGCTTGGTAAGACTGTAAAATCCAAATCTGTTGTTTTTAGGGCAATTGAGTCATTCACCAGCTGTGTTAAATTTTTCAAATTGGTGTTTATGTCATACAACATAGACATTACTTGCTTTTTAAAGCGTTTATCAGGAATTTCTGTTAATGTTACATTAATTATAGCAGAATTAAGTTAAGTATCTCAAATCTTAAATAATAAAAGAAGTTTACCACTTAAGACACCAGAAATGGTTAGGCTGGTTGGGTGTTGTTGCGACTTCAATGCTGCAGATGGTGGTCGATGTGGCGTAAGAGAGTCTAAACCATTAAAAATAACCCTTAATTAATAATTATCCTGAACCCAATATATGGATATATAATTAAAAAAACTAACTTGAGCCATCTAGTATAGATTGGGACATCGGTTCATTTTCCTTTTCGGCCAAAACACTATTTTTGGCACTATATGATGAGCTTTAAAAGTAAATATTATTAAAGAAAGCATTAGCACTTTATATTTTGGTGTGTCATATACTAACTATTGCTGGATGAGGATGCAACTCGGCCATCTGATTCTAAATCAATGTCTGCTATTTCTCCATGTAAAGACTAGACATCTCTCATGAGGAGATTCTAAGGAACACATTTCATAATTTATAATTTCCGTTTTCGTACATCGAATGTAATCTAATTTAAACCTACCATGGTCTATCAAAAGTGAATTAGGCTTAAAAACCAGCGCAGCGGGAGTAACATCCGAGACATTTTTAGGATCTCGAGCAGAACCATTCTTCGTTTGTTTAGAGTTTGCGTTGCTGCCTTTGAACTGTTTCTCAGTTTTGGAAAATGTATCTATAAATACCAGTTTTTTATTTATTCCGTACTATACCAGCTACCTATACTAACCATTATCCGAGTTTGAATCACTAGTATATTCATTTATCGGAATTTTAGTTCTCTTTCCACGACCTAAATTGCTCTCTGATTCACTCCCTAGATCTGAAGTAAATTGTGCCTTTCTACACGCATCTCTTGCTTTTGAGTAATTCACTACAATTAAATTATTAAAATGTTAATTCAGTCATATTTTTGAACTCTAAAAATATTATGAAATATGTATAACAAAAAATTACTAGTTTTGAAAAGCAGTTTTATTGTATGTTTTTTCCATCCTTTTTGATGTGGCTTTAATTCTTTCACCAATTTGGTTATTTGAGCCGTCGGAATTTTATCAGGCCAAAAGCACTTGTTAAATTCTGTGCACCATGATACAGGAACCAGTTCCACTGAATCATCATTAATGAAGTGTACTACAGCATACATGTCTCAATCATAGAAAAATGTGTTAACAGGACAGGTTATGTTTCTATAAATATTTTTTAATGCCTATATAAGAATGTATTTATTTATATTTTGGGAGAATGATTATCCGGCGACAATCGGCGGGCACGTTGAGCCCCTTTTCACCGTTTCGCGAGGGGGCCAGACTAAACATCACCGGCGTCTACTTCAATCGCGTCGAGAAACGTCATACCTGGACGATTGTATTTATTTTAAGCGGAGGAGCGTACCTGAGGGACCAACGGGTAAACGCTTAAAAACGTCTAGACAGACATTCTCCCTAAATATAAATACATTCTTGTCCTATATAAATTATATTTTTTAAAACATATATAAACAGTAAAATCCCAGTAATATGCTAAAACACAATTATATATGCATTAGAGTTTGCCTTGGAAAGAAGCAACATTTTTGCTTTATAAACTCAAACGGAAAAATTTTGGATTTTCTTGATAATTTTGCTTCGAATATGCCTAAATTAGAGGAACAAAGAGGATAATTGTAAACATCATCGTGATATTTACAAATATGTCCCAACACAAATATATCCATAGACTTGTCTTGAAAAATCCGATTAACTAATAGCACTTCACCTGAAATTAATTTAACACAATTTTCGCCTTCACGACTCGAAACTTTAATTTTTGCACCAATGACAGTTTTAAAACAACTAACATCTTCTGGTAAATTTGGGTCATTACAACGATATGCTTTTTTTAAAACTGGTAAATTGATATTTGTTTTACCTCTAGATGGCAAAGAATCGTTTTCACTTAATCATTCCATTAACTGTTGTAACGGATTATTTGGTGATCGCAATTTCTTAAAAAGAAATTGCAGATGGTTTTCAAATTCGAATGCACTAAAGCAATCTAATGGGCTAATTCTTCTAGTATCATTAGCTAAATGAGATAAAGCATGGACATTCATGACAATAAATCCGGTTCCGTATAATTTAGGCGCTGTAGTGATAAATAATTTGAGTAGTTTCTCGGCATAATCCGTGTATGATTTGTATAGTTCTGGACTGACTAATATATAAATTGCGCAATGGAGCATTAGAAAATGATTCATAATATCACGAGTAACTATATGTTGCAAGACAACGGGACCAGTATACAATAAAAATTGACGGAATTCTGTGGCCTTCCATCGATCTACAAAATTAATTCCTCGGGGTTTTCTGGCAAAATCACTGGGAATACAATTGCTCGTGTCACTTAATTTGTTTGGTAGCAACGTTTTAGAATTTGAACTTAGTCTAACCGAACGTTTCCCTTTCGAAACCCATGATTGTAAAAGTTTTTTGGTAACGACAAGGCAAACTAAGTGCATATAATCATTGGGAAACTGTAAAACCATATCGATGTCAAGATTCAAAAGTGGTGTATTTTCACAAATTAAATGATGGCCAGGGAACGTTTTATTCCTAAAATCATCATTTTTTCTCAAACGACAATCAAGCTCAAGAAAAACAGTTCTATTTTCATATCGATCACCATGCACCGTACATTTGTCGCATGATTCGAACCCTGTGTGACCTTTTGTGCCTTTTACTAGTGCTCGAGCTGGGGTATCTAGAATAAATGGGCCTTTTAGATTAATTGACCGAAGCTTATTTTCAAACATGAACCCATTGTCATTTAGAGCTTGTAGATCTACTATGAATTTATCTAGATACTCGGCTAAAGATCCTGGCTTTGAATTTCCCAAAAATATCCCGATTGGAAACGGCTTACCAATCATACCAAAATTCAAACTAGTCACACACCCTAAAATAGGCCAGAACTGCATATTTGTGCTATTGTGAACAGGCATGCCATCAATATTAATTGCAAATGATATTGCTTCATCATAATTAGAGTTATCCTTGAAAAATTGAGTTAAGCCCAATTCAAACCCAATGTGCCAATATAACCCATTTAGAACAGATACTATATCAGAGCTAGTATTTCGATGCGTTTTTAATAAAGTTCGGGCATCTCTTGGAAGGTCATGTCCATGCTTACCTAAAATAACAAGCAGATCACTGAGACTCTTATTATCTATGCTGTGATTTAAGGCCCATTCTCGAATATCATGTTTAATATCTAATTCATTGTCCGGGATTGTTGAGTCGTAACTAGAACTTGAAAATACATTATAATGCCCGTCCCTACAGTCTTCTGAACCATCTCCACCTTCACTACATTGTTCATCTTCTATTATCTTACCACCTTCTACAGTACCTACCGCTATAGCACCTTGTAAATCATCCCCTTCCCCACTAGATTTATCATATTCTACTCTTCTAACATCTACTTCAAAATCATCTCTAATAGATAAAGAGAGAGATTCAACGGATGATTCTACACTTTTTGCATCTGAATCATGCAAAATTCTTTCAAGATCTTCTGCTTTATTTCGAAGCTTTTGCTGACTAGAAATAATCTGTGCTGCTTTATAAGGCGCCCTTTTCTGGGTTTCGTCCATTACATAAAACGGATCTGCTAGGCCTAAGCCACCTAGCTAATGCAGGACAATATTCAATTATATTTTTCAGATTATAAACAAACAAAAACGGAATTCAATTAACAATTATTATTAACTAATTATTTAAATACCTTTACAACGAAGAATCTGTGGTTGTATTAGCCTAAATTTCTGGAAAACACAATTTATCGCTCCGTTGATCGTACACGAGGCGTACTCTACATAAAATGGCTAACAACAATAGTGAACCAAAACCAAAAGCCTTGGGCGGGAGCACGGCGAACTTCAAACGCGCGTACCGTACGCGGTCGATGTTTGCCGTGGCGGTAGAGATAGATAACGAAATAATTTTGAAACCTGGAAACGTTTCTTGTCTTCTGGGCGTGTATCTTCACCAGGAAAATGGCCGATAGTAACAGCCGCCGAAAACGTTTTTGGCCGTTTATTTGAATTATCGATTAAGACTATTGAAACCTAGCGGCAGACATTGGATGTAGATAAGGAAATGCAGCTTGAGTGCAGCCGGATGGAACACCGTCGGCCCAAATGCTGGTAGGCATTATGTTGCAAGACGTTCCAAATCCGACTCCGAATCAACCCCGGCCGTGTTGCATGAAATTCCATCGCTCCCACTGCTCAGGAAAATTTAAGAATTATAAATGCGCATGGTTGGCACAAAGTCGACATTACGCGCAAATCCCGACTGGTGTAATCCGCCATATATGTAGGTCGTGTGCAGCCGGCCCAACTGCTATGGGAACCTAAAAATAATACGCTGGTATACGTATGACATGCAAAAACCGTTTAATTAAATTATCCCACGATGTAGGTCGATTAAAGCCTCTTATAGCGTCGTCGGTCCGACTATAAACGAAAATATTCGAAAATATTATGGTCAAATTCTGGTCGAAATGACGCGCAAAATCCGACTCAAAATTATCCCACGATGTAGGTCGATTAAAGCCTCTTATAGTGTCGTCGGCCCGACTATTAACGAAATTCCTCGAAAATATAATGTGTCAAATTCTGGTCGAAATGACGCGCAAAATCTGACTCAAAATTATCCCACGATGTAGGTCGATTAAAGCCTCTTATAGTGTCGTCGGCCCGACTATTAACGAAATTCCTCGAAAATATAATGGTCAAATTCTGGTCGAAATGACGCGCAAAATCCGACTCAAAATTATCCCACGATGTAGGTCGATTAAAGCCTCTTATAGTATCGTCGGTCCGACTATTACCGAAAATATTCGAAAATATTAAGGTCGGAAACTAATCGGCATGAAGAGTACAAGCCGACACTGACCCTTATCCGACTGAGCGACCCTCATCCGACCCAAAAGCGGACTTCATGTGCTACTGGGGTTGCATTCCGCAATTAAAACAATAAGTTTTCAGCAAAGGTGTTTAGGGTGACAATTTTCCGAAGTTTTTGGTCTTTGAACGTGCACTTGTCTAACAAGATCTGTTGACGTAATTAACTTAAGCGCCATCTTTGATATGGTCAATTTGTTTCATTTGATGAGTAGTCAACGCATTGGTACGGCAGATATCAATTGCAGTAGCCAGGATTAAAGTAGGGTCCCTAAATAATCGAGCTCTTGAACGTGTATCATTGACTCCCAAAAAAGTCTATCACGTATAAAGTCATCCTCCATAGTGCCATAATCACAAGTTGAAGAGTTTTCTTAAGCGATGCACATATTTGTCAAGAGATACTTCAGTCTTTTGGTTTGCAGAAATAAAAATCAATCGTTCATAAATAATGTTCTTTAAGGGCTTAAATTAATTTTCCACAATACTGCTTGATCAGCAGCTGACAAGTTTAAACCGAGAACTTTGAAACAAGCCATCCCCATAACTGATAAAAATGTAGCAATATGTACATCTTCGTCGCTTTTATCAATTTTAGTAGCCTTTTCGTAGTTGTTAAATTGAATCTTAAAAAGCGTCCAATTTGTATAAACATCGCCGTCAAAATTATAAAGGTGGTAGAGGAGGTATAGCTGCAGAAGTGGCCATATTGTTAACGTACGTGTTTGACCTTGATTTGTATCAATGCGTCGTCGAGACTGAAAAAGAATCCGCGTGGCGTTAGCCTTGGCGAGCGTTGTGCTGAAAAAAAACCGTATTTTTTGTTTTCGCCTGGTTAAGAGACTCACGAATGGTTCTAACACGAGCGAACTTGCTCAAAAAAGAACGTGCAGAGAGCTAGTTTAAATTCTCACTTCTTACACCATGTTTCATAATGTAGAAAATTATGAAAGGAATAAACAAATTCACTTAACAAAACGAGTACATGTTTGTTTGGTATCGCGACGTCGACTGACTTTGTCGAAACGAGAGGTACAGGTCACAAACGTTACATTTTATATAGATGGTTCTGCAATCTATTAAAGCAATATCGCAACAGATATGAGGAAAACGATTTAATATATTTTCAATTTCATATGGGCATAGCTCACTTATATTTCTTTAAATTATTTAAATGAATCGGCGGTTTTATACTTACATTTCCCAATTTTATTAATTAATTTAATAATTTTCGTCGGTTGTTTACTTATATTTTTCTATTTAACGACCGTAATTGTTATTTTTCGTTCCAATTGCAAAGCAAGTGCCTTTTCAAAGTTTGACGTTGTAACGTAGTAATGTTTAACTCGGGCCCTCTGGATACATTAAATATGACAACGATTATGCATGTGTCATTGGAATATTTCAATTTATTCGACTGTTTTATATTCACATATTCTTAGTTAACTAAATGAATGGTTGTCGATGACTATAAAGAAGGATTTCATGTATACTAACCGCAAGAATTGTGGTTTTTCGATTGCGTCAAAATAAAAAGTGGCTTAATTGAAGCAAACGGTTTAATGTCCGACACGGCGGTTACTTTCTATAATGCGTGGAAGTGTGCAATGGGAGAAGTGGATTAACTACCACTTTCACTTGGCATGACGATCGAGCTTGGCAAATAAAATTAAATAGGATTTAAGTTGTTCAACAGTTACAAGATGACGAGGAAACATCCCAATTTGGAAAGTATTTCGAAGACAATTATTTATTTATACCAGAAACGTGGTCATATTGCTTCAGAAAAGGTGCCGGCATAAATACAAACATGTACTTGGAGAGTTGACATAAAGTATTAAAGCACATATCAAAAGTCAAAATTTAGGCCAGAAATTCCAACAGTGGACCGGTTTCGCCCTATTGAGGATAATCAGTACTGTATAGGAAATCTGCCGATATCCGTAAAACTAATAAACATTCAGAGTGCCCTTTATGTGAGAAATTCAGTACTGCTGAGCGCCAAAAGGGCGTTACCGGTCTACTGTTGGAATCTCTGGCCTAAATTTTGACTTTTGATATAATTATCTTAACGTTGGAATTCAACGGAAGCTCGAGCGTAAAAGGTGTCTGCTGAATAGTGACCGACATGCAAAAATTGGTGAAGAATTTCACTATAAGTCGCAATGTACTGCTCACATATAGGGCACGCAGAATGTTTATTAGTGTTAAAGCACGTTTATTTAAGAGGACGGAAAATAATACGACTAGATCCACGTCCTACTGCGTCTGGTTCGTGATAATTCTTTTAACCAAATGATTAAATTAGAAAAAAAGGAAAAACACCTAACAATATAATATCATCAATAAAACAGCGCCACCAGTTTTAAGTTTGAACTTAAAATCTCGGGTTGAAGAAATCAATGAGAATTGCAACAAAGTAGCCTCTGGAACGGAAAAATTCGCAGAATATATTAATTAGAAGAAGGCTTATATTTCATGCACCTGTCCTTTTGTGTGTCAGCCTTAACTTTAATTGTGTGGTTTTCGCAACCCGATCTTTGGTCAGTTCATACCACGTAGTAGACATTTTTTGTATTACGCTACGTAAATGGAAATTTTTCCCTAATCCTCTTTTCTGAATGACGTACACAATTTCGGTACTTGGCCAGAAAGGATATGTTTAATTATCGACTTAAAGTACTGATCTGAACACTCTACCTGTCCGAATTAATTAATATTTTCATGTCTGTTGTTGAAACACGTCTACAGACGTACATAGGTCTAAAATAGGCGTAAATAGGACTAAAACAGATTAACGTACTTAATATGAATCGAATATATTTATTGAAGTCTACGAAACGTGATTATAATCGGAGAGGAAATTTTATTTTCTAGGAAAAACCGCGTACGAAACGTGATTATATTAGGCTCAGATATCAATGAGAAATAAATGATAATTGGAATTTTGTTGTTTATTCAAACAATCATTCCTAAACTTTGGATGACTTCTAATTATCTTTTTATTCAAAACTGTTTCTTAACTATCGAGGATGTATGGCTCTTATGTATTAATACCCCTGAAATTAAAATGAATAATTCATAATACGATCACTACAGCTACGGGTATAACGCAAAAAACAAAATGTCATTCGAAAATTGTAAGAATCTCAAGTAGAGTAAGATTTAATAATATTTTTTCTTTTAGTTGGACCGAAGTACCCGAAGGTTACGACCCAAATATTTTTTTGGGTTAGGAGGTAAAATAATAATTCCTCATTATCATAAAAACGTATTTCTAAGTTTATCTTTTTTTGTATGCTTTAATTTCTTCATTTTCCATACTTTATTAGAAATTTATTTTAAAATAATATAGAATTTAAAAACGAATATCTTTTATTACATGGATCTATATTCTAAGGAGTTTTCTCTTTTTTTTGGTAGCATCCTGTTGAACGACGAGGGTGAATACAAACAATGTTCAATATTGAAGAAAAAAAAATATTTTTGGGACGCCCCTGAGGATCTAGACTACATCGAAGATGTTGAAATCGTATGGTGGGATATAACAAAAAAAGATATAATAAAATAAAAAAATAATTGATTTTCCGTATTTAATTTCTTTCTCTTAAAATCCTACTACTACGTCAAGAATGTATTTATTTATACCCAGAGAGAATGAATATGTCGAGATTATTTTTAGCGTTTCTCCAATTCCACCCGTTGAGATCTTTTAATATCACTGCATTGAGAACCATGGGGCCATCTAAACTTTGAAATAATCCTTAATTAAATATATTGATAAAAGAGCTCTAGTGATGACACTTCCTCTATTTCCCGTGACGTACCGATTCTCACGTGACTTTCATTTTTCTGTGCGAGCGCGCCCGTTTAATAAGATAACTGAACTTTGAGCAATGGGTTTTTTCACGTAGAATTTCATAGTACCAAAAATTCTCGATAGGGGCTCGTGACGTACCGATTCTCACGTGACTCGTTCATTTTTCTGTGCGCGCGCACGTTTAATAAGATAACTGAACTTTGCGCAATGGGATTTTTCCACACGATAATAGGTTCAGAAAAGTCTCGTTAGAGGTCCTTCTCCTGATAAACCGTCAGTGGCGTTTTTTTCCACTGGTACTTAAGATATGACGTCAGTGTAGTCATGGGAATCAAGTCTTAGATGCAGTTTTCGTTATCTTAATAAAGAGTCTTTTCTACACGTCACTTAGCGTTCTTTCTTTCAGTCATAGGGAATAGTCATTGAAGGTCACGCAGTTTTTGCTCCGTTTTCAGCCGTTCGTGAGCTCTATTTTTACGGCATAGGCTTAGGGTTTCCGACCGTCAAAGATAAAAGAGTAAGTATCTATTCTATTATATTTAAAATGAAATATAAAGGGGTGAGATTTGCGTGAAAATTTTGGAATGAGCTGAACGAAATGTTAGTTTACTAAAACGATCTCCATGGTACCAAGAAAGGAAGTTCCATCGCGTTAACAGTTTTCTTTCCCAGCAAAGGGTTAAAATAATATTTAAAATTTAAAGCTTTATTTGAGGCAAGTTCTGTTTGAATAATATTAATCTTGAATTTCTTAAAAAAAGTTCGTTTTGTTGAACACTATTGGCGGATGTAGGAAGAAGGTAACAACAAAGCATATAGTTGGTTACAGTGGCGGATTACCCAATAAGTGCCCCAAAAACACTTTGACATGAAGGACATTTCAAAATTTGAGCATGGGACTTCAAAGAAACAGTCCGCCACTGCTTCATTACTTTAATAAATAAAAAATAATTTAATTAAAATGTATGAAGTAATTTAACATCTCATACTACTTTAAATTAAATGAAATTAAGTTTTAACAATACGTCATTAAAATTGCGATACCCTATTGTTTCCGGTGGTAAAATAGATAGATCAAGGTAAGTGTTGCAAAGGAATTCGATTAATTTTTTTAAACGCAGGTTTAACTGATTACAAAAATATGCTTTGCCTCCCAAGTCTGATTGCCATCATTAAAGTAGTAATTTTATAACTTGAAAACAGCTGTAATGCACGTTTTGACTGCAATGGGGAAACTATTCAAGGATGAAGACATGTTCTACGTAAAGATGGCGCATAAGAAGATACTGCTTTTAACCACAGCTGATAGCGCCGAAGTTTGTACTTCTTCATTTGGCTTTTCAATTTTATTTCGGACACCCTTAGAATATATTTTCAACAATAACAAATTTTAAACAATCATTTATACACGGTATCCACTAAAAATAGAGCCATGGCTAATAAACGAAAAAGTCTTATTCAGATAGTATAGCACGCACAGGGAGTTATAAGATGAAACAAAATCTGAGCTTGAACCATGTACTGATTGACTTTCAAAAACTATCTAAGGAATCGTTGGATTTAAACACCGTTTCAATTAGAAAGGAGTGCGCGATCGTATTTTATGCCCATCGATGTAAATTGGCCAATAGGAAGCCCAGAAAATAAACATAAAAAAGAAGGTGTTAATAATTTAGAAAGAGCTTGTGCTACCTCATCGAAATTAAAATTCGGTTGACCTTGAACCATGTGTTGAAGTTCATTCAAATTGTATCTTGAGAACCGTTGGATTTCAAAGGTCGGTTCCTATACGAACAGTATGCACCATCTGTTTTTATGTCCAAATTCATTTTAATGAACCTAATATTTTAACTTAATTGAAATACAATTTTATGATGATAAGTTGCCATTGAAATTTTTATTTATGATCTTCTTGTTTGTTGCGTTTATATTCTTAGCTTCCTATTGGGTAATTAACATCGATTCGGAGCTATTTGGTCATAAAATGTGATGGCGGGAACCTCTAACTGGAACTGAGTCTATCATTTTAACACTTTACATTTGGATGATATATGTTTATGACTAATTATTTTTCTTTAATTGACATTTATTGTAGTAGAATATAAACATGTAATTTTAACCATCAGTATTAATCTCATATTGTGGAGGAAGTGATCGAAAACACAACGTGGTTTTACGAAGCCAAAATTAAACTGTTTTCCTAAAAATTAGTTATAACATATACAATATTGTTCTTAAACACGGCTTGTAAATAAATTATCTTTATATTTTTCATTGTTAAGTAAAGCCCGCCATAAAGTCTGAGTCGTTTTTCGGTGCCTAATTCCAGAAGCAGTGAAGTGCACTGCTCATCTCACTTTAATAATATTAAAATAAAAGTTTTTATGGAAGTGAATTATAATTATCAACGATAATTTATCTCATATGAGCGTTTAATATTAATTGTGCCGATCCCGTTTCTGAGTCGGGTTCGAACTTGAGCGAATATCAAGATAGCGAGCAAGAGCTGAGCGGCACTTGGAACAAAATGCTCATTACTGGCTTCCAGGTTTCCACAAAATTGCACATGTAAAGGTTATGTGTCAAAAAGGCCCAGATACAAATTGCTCTGGTTACAATTTAAGAGAACAGTTATAGATAAGCATATTATGTAAAGAGTGTAGCTAAATAATATTCTGTTGCAATTTGAATATCGTTGTATTTGCAGATACTGTTAACCAGCCGAGAAGAACTAGATAAATCCGATCTCTATGATCCTCTAAGAACAACAGTTGGAAAGAGCATACTTGTTGCAAAGTATGCAATATGTTTGAACATTAAAATATACGTATGCAATTAAAATGTCCAAGGATCTGTTATCAGTGGTCCGTGAATGAACTCGAACAAATGCGTGAGGCTTAAACTACGTCGAATTGATAAGGAAGTGGGATCGTGGAGTAGATATCACTTTCACTTCACAGCAATAGGATCCGGGTTTGATCTCAGTTTAAAGCACTGGGTTAAAAATCGGAAAAAACGTTCTTCAGGGTTGAATTTCTCCTAAGCTCTTTACTTTTCCCTTTCCTTAAGAACTTGTTCGGTTTATAGTAATAGTAAGTGTACGGAACTGTGGGCTCGTGCGACATGAAGGGCTAGCCACCACCCTCCTATGCATTATAACACGTCAACCTGATTAAAAATGTCGATCAAAGACTTAGGCCTAAGGTGCTGCCTTGGGTATTAGCCTAGCTAATTTTTGTTATTTTTATTATTATTATTATTAATATTATTATTATTAAATTTAAGCTAATGGTAGACACTGATTTAATAAAAAAAAGCTAAAGTAAAATGTACTTATAGTAAAGCTCGATTCGTTCTAGGGAAACTCTTCGATAATTAAAAATGTTTATCATGAAACTACACAAGCTTTGCGTTAAACCATGTATTAAGATAGTAAGAAATGTGCATTTCAGGTTAGTCAGTTTCTACTTGAGGCAAGACTTAAAGTCGTATCGGCGCCAAGCTCTACTTTACCACGTCGCAAACAAACAAATTGGTGATCAACCACTTAAACGAAATCATCAGGAGCACCTGTATTCTTAAAATATTCCGAGAGTTTACATATATAATTTTGTTTTGATAAGAAGTCTTACAAGTGTATCAGATAACACTTTCAACAAAACATTCAACGATAAGTGTTCAGTGTACCGTAAAAGCCTTGGCTACATTGAAATCCTGTTCAATCAAGTAAAAATTAAAATAAGAATCTACATCTTTTTAAAATAGTAACAGGCTTTTTAAAAATGAAAAAATGTTAAATTTGGTTTGCTATATTATTTTCACCACGTTTTCAGGTGGCGTGAGTACCATTAAGAAAATCTTAAGCAGACGGCTTAAAGTATTAGGCGATGGATTTATGATATAAATTTTCCCATAAGAAGAAAAGCCAGGAGATCAAGGGGTTACGTACCCCCCCCCCCCCTTCCCGAAATGTAACAATGTACGAAGATTTCGTTTGTTAAATATTCCACTGAATGGTCGTGAACTACTTTAGAGGTGAGGAAGACTACTTCAAAAAAAAAAAGAATTCTGGGTGAAATTTTCCACAACAAGAATCAGTCTGCCTTGTTCCAAAACATGCAGCGCCACGTGTTGTCAGTGATAGAGAAGATTAATCAACTGGACGACCATTCAAACGTGAACATTAGTGAACTCGTTACGGAATTCACGGGGAGAAACGCATTAGGTTAGTATACTGTGAAGAGTTGGATAAATATTCGTTAATATCATTCAGAAATTGTCAGAGTATTTATATAGAAAATGAACCGTTAATAGATCTATCGAAGCACTGTGTCGTTATGAATTAAAGATATTAAATTTACGTTCTTGGTTAAAAAATTTCGACTCTAACGCTTTAAGCAAATCAGTTTTATGGGAACCTTCTCTTTATTGGATGAAAACTTACTTATCATACGTCATAACGTCGTCTTTTTTCCCAGTCTCACAAGCTTAAGAAAAGAAGATGTCGCAAACGCGGATACAATAAAGGGAAAGTGTTAATTCAGCGAGTAGATATTTTCACCTACTGGCCTTCGAAATAGGCCTATTTATTTTGTATATTATCTGTGGACGTACGACTTTTTTATTTGTATGAAGAGTGTAGCGTGAGCGACGCTTTTCATTATAGCCCAATGTGTGTTTAACTCGCCAACCGAGGCGTGCTCTGCTGGCTGAGAACATTAATAAAAAATAAGTAGCACAAAGAATTATCTAAACGAACAACACTCGTCGTCGAGGGAATTCTTAAACAGTCGATCTGTCCACATCTTAAGCTATATTTATTTAAATTGTAATTACACAATTAATTGAAAAATATGAATTTTTTTATGACCACCTTGAGGAGCTCGAGACAAAATGAAATGAAGATGTCCTTGCACAAAACATTTTACCTTGGTTTCCATTGTTTAACTTCCTAGTGAAAAATAACAGGAATGATATAGCAAAGATAGCTTTTATATTCGTAGTAAATTTGATTAACGAACCTGTCATAATCATTCAACTTGTGAAAAAAGGTGTCTTAATAAATGTTGCAACTGATATTCATTTTCGGGCCAGAGACAAGCCAGAACTAGTGACACCAGAAATTATAAGCAAATGATGGAAATTTTTGGCAAATATTTTCGGCAAATTTTAAGCATCAACAAATCAAACATTGTTATCACCATTAAACAATTTACAATTTTAATATGCAGTCAGAGTTAGGCGAAAGGATAATTCTAAGTGCTCAAAGGATAAACCAAATGAGCTGTTAGTTCAAAAGTCTTATCTTTCGACTATATTATCTGTGTTTTAGTTTCTCTATTTGTTTTTATAAATATTTGCCATTTCTTTTAATAATTGATATTTTTAAAGAATTTAACATTTAAAGTTTAAGGGCCCGGTGCAGAGACGTTTTTAATAATCGCAAAATTGCGATTCCTCGCCAAATTAACAGAAAGGGGGCGTGGTTTCGGAAAATCGCGAGCTTCGCGCCAAATCGGTGTGCAGAGACATCGCGATCGCAAAATAAACAGGAATACATCTTGTTTATTTTGCGAGTGGCTTACGGCAATCGCTAGCCGCCGAAAAAGACGCAAAAAATGGCGGAATTTGTGGCGTTGGCTGCTTTGCGATGAGCTCAGGAAATAAATCGAGGAATAGACGTTGATGAACCAAATTTAAATAGAGAAAGAGTATATCACGATCGACCAGATCCTTTGGAATTATCGGAACGTGAGTTTCTAGCTCATTATCGCCTTCCGAAAAATGTTTTTGTCAAACTCTTGGAAGAGCTAAGGCCCGATCTTGAACATGAAACACTACGAGGCCGGCCTGTATCTGCAGCATCTCAGGTAAGAATAAATATACTTTACTGCTTTTGGTATATTATACATATTTATATTGTTTTTTTTGGTGTAGATACTAATTTGCTTGCATTTTTTGGCTACTGGAAGTATACAGTGGGTAACGGCTAATTATTATCGCCACAGGGTGGATAGGTCCACAGTGTCCAGGATCATTAGCCGTGTTATATATGCCATCAACCAGCGGATGCACCGATACGTACGCTTTCCATCTAGCCAGGAAGAACTACAAGAAACATCTCTTGGTTTCTATAAGAAATCAAATCTTCCTGGCGTTATCGGTGCTTTGGACTGTACCCACATACCCATCCAGAAGCCATCTGGTCCCCGAGCCGATGTCTATTTAAATCGAAAAAACAGATATTCGATTAACGTCCAACTGGTAGGTTTTTAAATACTCTAATATTTAATTGTCACATTTTACAAATGTCTTATTGTTCAGGTATGCGATTCTAACACCCGCATCTTGGACGTGGTTGCAGACTGGCCGGGGAGCACACATGATGCAAGCATTTGGGCCAACTGTGGTCTCAGGTCCCACCTCTCCTCTGCAAATATGGATGGGTCATGGCTTATAGGGGATAGTGGATATCCCCTTGAGCCTTGGCTGATGCGACCAATCCCTCATCCAGATAGTCCAGCTCAAGAGTGGTTCAATCGCTGCCTCAGAAAGAGTAGAAGTTGCATCGAAAGATGTAACGGACTACTCAAGTCTCTGTGGCGAGCATTGAGTGATTATGGAGGCAATTTGTTATATTTCCCTAAAAAGGTTTGCTCATTTGTTCACGCTGGTGCCATCTTGTATAATTTCTATCTCGACGAGGGTGTAGAAATGCCCGAGCCTGAGGTAGAAAAAGATGACACTAGCGTAGCTGAACCCCCTTTTGAACCCCCAAACCCTCAGTTGCAAGCTCGGGCAAATCAGGTATTAAATCAATTGGTTGAAAACTTAAATAGGCAATAAATTAGACTTTTATAAGTTTTCAACCAATTGATTTAACATGATTTTAAAATTTATCCTTTCTTTAAATTTAATTTATACCCCCCCCTTAAATTACTCTTCCTTAAAATTTATGCTTTTTTAGAATGGGAATATTTAAATAAAATTGCTGGTGATGTAATCATGGAACCAGTGTTTTACGTTCAAGATCAGATATTAAGCTAGAAAATCTACTTTTAAATAATTCCAAAGTTTTTGTTCGCTTGTCATAACTCTTTCTCAATTTAAATATTGGTTTATCAATGTTCTATTCCTCAATTTATGTCAATTGCTCTTCGCAAAGTTTTGAAATAAACATATTTCATAAAAAACCAAAGGATGTGGTTCATTTCTTTAAATTAAATAATAGGTAAAATTTTTACTGAATCAAAAAGACCGCCAATTCCACTGTTTAAAAAGCCATTCATAGATGGAGGCTTATTATCAACAATGTATACGCATAAAAAATAGCAAAACCTAGGGTTGATGAGAAGTAACTGAAACATTTAATGAAACAATAAGTTTGTAGTAAGTACAGTGTGATAAAGCTTAAGTACGATGTCTGAACTATAATGAAACTGATGAATTTAAATATGATAAAGGTAAATTTTAAAGGTATTAAATTGTGAATAAACCTACTAATTATTTCCCATTTTAAGGAGAATTGCCTGGTGTTTTGGGGATGGTTAGCCTTTCATCTGGGTGTTTGGTCATCAAATTGTGCATATATAACAAAATGCCATTCATATTTGAGAATTGATCTGAGAATACCTGAGCCAGACTTGCCCTTTGCAAATGATCCGCTTGCATTTGCAATATGTTGTTTAATTTTAATTGGTTTTCTACAACTGATTGGGCTGCCTGGTCAAAGTTGTCGCTTTGCTCAGCCACCATCGGAGGTACCTCATCAGGAAATTTCTTATTTTTTATGTTACGTTTATGCTTTCTTATATATTTTTTTGTAGGCCTATGATCGCCACTGCCTGAAAATGTTGGAGAACAAACCTCCTCAAGCCATACCTGCGGGCTAAGCTTCTGAGGTAAAGGATTCTCACCTAATAGTTGTAATACATTATAAGCTTGTAAATGTTACAACACTTTATTATTTCTTTAGAAACTATTAGATTAATTACTTTCTGAAAAATATGCTGAAGCTGATTCCTGAAAGCAGGCTTTTTTCTTTAGAGGTTGGTTGTCAAAATGTGAATCTAAATAATGATTTGAATTATAACTGCAGGTAACTAGGTATGACTTATTTACCTTTTCTCTTCAGAGTTAAGTCAATAACGGCTTCACTGGGTGAAAACACTCGGGGACTCACACTAAACTGGCCAGCATTTGGGGTACCCACTAACCTTACACCACTCGGACCTGGTTGTGGACTTTTAATTCTCGAAGAATAATTTTTTGCCTATGGGAAATGTTTATATAGTAATTGGCCTATTTTTACACTAAAATATAGCTTTAAAACAATATTTTGGTTGACTTCTCGTCTTGAAACACTAACCTGCTGCGCTATCTGGAATGAGTCAACCCCTCCTGATCCACCAGAAATTCCATATAACGCAGTCTCTCCAATTAAACGGGTAACCCTTAATTCCAAATCTGTCAATTCTGGAATTTCGGATTTTCCCCCTCCAGTTTTTTTCTTTTCTCTTTCCAGGGCTTGTGTGTTCTTTTTGACACGGCTCTTCATATCAATCCACTTTTTCCTCACCTGCTGACCAGTTCTTTTCGTTCCCTTACCAACGGATGTCACCATTTCAGCTATTTCAGCCCAGGCAGCGTCAACATCTGCGCTGGTCTGATACATTTTACCAATGCCCATTTCTCTAGTGATCAATTCCTCTCTGGCCTCTTAACCACTGACCAGGGCCTTTATCTCTCTTTGAGAATATTTTGCTTGGCGCTCTTCACCACTTTTAGGTTTACCCATTGCGGTGATGTAACAATAAATAAAGCTAATAAATACTATGTACTTTATTTATTTATTTATTATCACATGTTGTGCCCACAAAGTAGTAATAGGCTTATATGCAGGCTTCCAATATACCATATTAAAAATATACTATAAGAATAAATGATTAACCGATAAAGTTGTCAAAAATTATTAAAAATAACTCAAAATAATAAAATATAACAATATATGAGACAGTAATTTTAAAAGCGAGGCCAAAAAACCAGTGTTGGCAAGTTTTAAACAAAATGTTTAAAACAAGTGTTTAAAACACGTTTAAAACAAATATTTTAAACAAACACCAATTTGTTTTAAACGTTTTAAACTATCTGTTTTAAACATGTTTTTATACGGTAATTTTTCATTGTTTTTTTTTGTAAGATTTTGGTTATTCAATAGAAAAAAACAATTCCAAAGCTCTAAGAAAGGTAAATTGTATTGATAACGGGTAGTTGGATTTTAAGATTCTCGGAAAAGAGCGACTGAAAGGGTTCGATATGATTTCATAAATTTCCTACCAGTGCAAAAATCCTACGAACGCATTGAATTTTGTCTTTTTGTTTAAATAGAACGTATATAGCTGCCAATATACATATATTTGGGACACTACTTATGCAGTAGGGTTGCTGTTTAGTCGGGCTGTGCCGGTACAATAAACACGGCCGGTCTGGACAGATCGGGTTAAAACCGACTAGGCGGCACTCATAGATAAAAATTAAGGGATTTCGGTCGATTTTTTTGATGTGATGGAAGTTTATGACTGCAGACGTGCACATTTCAATTATTTCCTTAGTACTATGCGACCGAAAATTCCAGGATGAAAGCTATATTAAAAACCCTACTACAGGTTAGGTAGTATTTGCATGGGGCATCGAAAACCCTAAGGCCGTCACAATGGTGGGGTCAACAACGCTTAGCGAATTTCTTGGCTCGTTTAAATAAGCGTGTACTCTTTGGTTCTTCGCCCTGTGAGTTTATTTATAATACCATAAGTGGCATAATTACCCTAAGTGTGCCAATAGGAGCCTTTCCCACAGAAAATGTTCAATTAGAGCTTGTTCTAAACAGACCAAAGAAAGGTAGGACTCGCGAATTCCGTTCAAGTACCCTATATGGCATTTTTAATGCTCGCGTCGCAGACGACGCTTCGTAAACACATTACGTAAATTTCGTCACTGGAAAAAATGACGTAATTTACGTCACTTTAGGGATCATTGAAAAATTCATCTTATTGACACACTTAGGGTATTTATGCCCCTTATGATAATAAGTTTAATGATACGTAATATTTCTTTAAATGAGTTTACTCGTGAGTCTGATTCATAAGTATAATGAATAGTTTAAAACGTGTTTTAAACATAGTTTTTATTGTTTATTAGGTGTTTTTTATTGTTTGATTTAAAAACAGTTAAAAACAATGAATGTTGTTTAAAACAATAAAAAACATTGTTTTTGTTCTTTTTGAAAAAAACAAGGAATTTGCCAACCCTGCAAAAAACGCGTTCTTTCACAAATTGCGCCAAATAGGTAAGAAACATGATAGCTTTTCGCGTCAAAAATCGAGCTATCTCATTGGTCCATGACCTACGGATAAAATTTCGACAAAATAACAGCGTCGCCGATAAACAGGAATCGCTAAAACGTCTCTGCACCGCGATTTCGATTGCGAGGATCGCAAAATAAACAGCTCGCTAAATCCGAATCGCAAAATAGCGATCCTGTTAAAATTAACAGGTATCGCAAAACGTCTCTGCACCAGGCCCTTAAACTACATTGCTCAAACCGACACTGTTGAATCTAACTATACTATTTTAAACTTCGTAAATCCTTGAAATGTGAGATTTGAGCATAGACGAAGGTAACGATTATTTATTCAGATAAGGTGTTGGTTGAGGGCACCTTTAAATCAGACCTATTACTCCCAGTCCATAACTTGACAATAGCAAAGCCTTTATGTCAGAAATAAAAGCTGATTTGACTGCTTTTGATTTAATTTCTATTCATCTAGTTTCAAAAGACAAATTAACCTTTTCCACCAATGGCATTAGACACATTCCTGGTAGTTGCTAATAATGAAGTTAGTCCCGAAAATAATATAAGAGAGTTAATCGAGTAAAAATATGGGTTCGGTTTCAACCACATAGCGTGAGGTTAACTAATGTTCATTACACCAAGTGCTTATACTCTGTTTGAATTTAGATTTCGCTTTGAAAAACCAACTGAACGAAAAGGAAAAAAACGATGCGTTGGAATATACTGAAAGGTACATATTTAAATACTAACACAATTTACCTAAAGTGAAATGAATTATTTTTGGAACTATTTAATATATTACGTCACAAAATTATAAATTACATCACAAGAGACCTTTAAATGAGTCCAACCTTCGCACGCGCGCCGAAATTTTAATTTTTCTCAAATAATGTTTTAAATTTTAACTATTTTGAAGCCTGTTACTTTTAAGATTAAAGTTGGTTTCAGGGTCTCATATTTTAAAATACAACAAATTGCTTTAATCTGTTTTACTTCTATCTAAACGCTAAATAACTATCCCAGGAACCTGCTTCAAGCTGTGTTTTCGATACTATATGGGATTTCGTCATTTCGTTCAGGTATCTGGAAATAATCGGGGAGAGAATGTCAAAACCTTGGATGCACTCGGACACACTTTTCAATCTGACACCATTGGCGAAAAAGAACAAAGAAGTCTTTCAATTCATGTATCATCAAATAAAGGCAAGCTCATTATTATTTTCAATATTATAGGAAGTGCAAAGGGTGTTGGGTCTGTACAATTTCCGGTTTCTTCCCTCTGCGATTAAAGATGGTGACACATTTCCTTTAACTGAGCTCAGAGTATAATTTTTCAGGGGCGTCGCTTGGAATATAAATTAGGGGGGATCGTTTTAAAATAAATTAATTTATTTCCGTTTTTGTGATCGAGCAGAGCAAACAGGAAACAAGATGGCTGGAAATATATCAAAAGATTTAAACGAAATCAAAAAATTACCCGTTTAAGATTTGTTTTCAACTTAACTAACGCGTCAAATCCGCCCTAGTCTGTGTTAAATCTGGTGTCAGTAATTTCAAATTTGTTATATACTATGAAAAAAATTATTTCGATATAATTCGACAGTTTCAATAATGTAAACGTATTTTCAAATACCATAAGTATAGCCAACTTAAATAGTTTTTACACGTTATCGCAATCGGCCAAGATGTCACTTTTGCCCAAGAATTATGTAAATAACCTTATTCAATGATTAACTTTTAAAACTGATAAATGGATGTTATGCAATTGAAACTGGAAAATTGGCATTTTAAATACCACGGGTTGTCAATCCACTCAATCGAGATTATGACATGTACCATAAGTGTACAGAACTCAATCAGTTGGTGAAAGCGTTGTTAGAAGCAAACTTATATTTATTAACTGTTTTACATTTTGTTAGTATTTGAATATAGCACGATAAAGGTTTCCATTCTTTCTCAAATAAGAAAGTTCTATTAATATCGTTTTCGAGAAAATGTTAAGCGGTGGAAAGTTTTCTCCTTTTTTCCCTTACTAAGACCTAATTTTATTAATAAAATTTGGGAATATAAATGTATAATAATTATTAATGACAATTTCTTTCGCGCTGGTTGTAAATAAATTTAACCAAAATATTAAGCATGATTAGAAAAGGCGTTCCTACAAAAGTTGGATATTAAGTGTCAAAAACCAACCATGTAAAGTGAGTGATAAGTTCGGTTTGAGGTAATTTATTTTGAATAATCAATGTCGTTTTTGTCGTAACAATTCCTGGCTTTTCTTTGATATATTACCAGGTTAAGGTAATGTAAAAAAATTCCAATGAAAGTCTAATCATGAGGGCTCGCATTAAAGTATCACTTTTGAACATTGATGTTGTTACCGAACTAAACGGTTTTATATATTTGTTATTCCGAAAACCCTCAAATAAACCCAGAAATGTTGATTTTGAAACTCGGCGACAATTCTCTGAAGTACTTTGTAAGCCGCAAACACCAGAATGTTGACTCTAAGTCATAATTTTGTTTCAGGGGATCTGAGCGCTTACATATAATTTAATAAATTCCAGCTTTATCACTCACAATGTCACAAGCTAGCTTCGCTTCCCACGTCGGATCATTGAAGACATATTCCTCTGGGATTTAAAATTGTCGCAAGATACCTAAGGCACGACTTAGCCGGCGCAAAATTGAGAAACATATACTAAGTCAGGGCGTAAAATTACTCAGCCTTACCTTGTAAAATGTAGAGATTCCCTGGATGTCAATAACTAACCCTACGTTCATCATGTTATACTTTTTGAAGCGACTAAATGATGCTGAGTCTGCACTATATTTTTCTACAAATCTATTTTGAAAACTCAGCAGAATCCAGTGAAAGTTTAGTTTTTAAACCAATAACCTTAGAAGTATATGATGGTTTATACATAAAAGTTTTGTTATCAATGTCTGATTTTGCTCACCTAGTAATGTTAAACAGTATTAGATCCTAAAAGTTAAGATAATGTTTTTAAAGATTCTGTATTTCATTCAATAATAAAACAGAGTTTATGTAAAAGAACTGGTTGAACAGAAGGTGAAATTGATTACTTGACCTTTATGGACATAATACAGAAATTTCCGGAAAAATCCAAATATTGGAAGAGATTTGAAGAAGAAATGTATGACGTCTTGAACATGATTTTCGCAGTAAGTACCTTTACTCGCCAATGCTTTTCAGACTAAGTCCTCAAGAAGAGTCTGGATGTGATTTTTTGAGGCATTTCTCTAAACTATTCGGGAAACTTTAGCAAACTCATTTAACGACAGTGTTCGTGTATAAATAGATTTTCTCTTTTACCACTGCAGTGATAGTCTTAACTATGCAACGCATGGTTTAAGTGATTCCTTAGTTAATGGGGCCAATCATTGACCATAGCGTATTTGCAAACAAACATAGTCTAACATTTATTATAATCTTACCTGGCAATCCCTTTCCAGCCATTTTACTTCGGTCGAGAGTGATAGAATTGTATTTTGTGACATTTCAGGCTGTTGAAACATCGCGAAACACATTAGAGTGGGCTGCATTCCTGATTGGTCATAATCCGCGGGTGCAAGAGAAGATATATCAGGAGCTGACTGATGTCCTGGGAACAGACGAGGAGCAACTTACCTGGGAAAATATATCCAAACTAAAATACCTCAAATGTGTCGTCAAGTTATTTTGCTCTTTTTAATGAATATTCGAAGCAGATAATAAGTCAACCTGGAATATTTATTGCACGGTCGGTTTTTGTTGTTTTATAACTTGATTATATCTACAAATAACTGAAATAAACAAACTCCGAGCTGTAGTAGTTGAAAAATCAATGACTGGTGGCTTAAGGTGAACGGTATTTAGTGGCGTAGCACAGGGCACGTGGCAAGGGTCTCCCCGAATTGTATTGTTGTATGACTTATGATGTTTTATTTACTAATAAATAAAGCTAATTTTTTCATGGTTTTCAACGTTGAACCAAAAACCTGCCTAAGTCACTAATGAAATCCCTGACAGAACGTTACGTGGTTGCTGTGTCAAGCAATAAGTCATAAGAGTAGATTTAAAATTGAGATATTATCGGAATCAGAACATTTTAAATCACTGGAGCAACCTACATTTAGGCCCACACTTCGCCTTGATATCAATTCAAATCCATTCAAAAGGTTTCGAAACAGTTGTGTTCACTTACAACTGTAAGCTAAATCAATTTAAACCGATTCAAATCGTTTTCTACCATTTTCGTGTTAAAGTAGATAAAATTATTACGAAAGTAAATAATGCAATGCTTTTCACCCAAATTATAGCGACATAACAAAAATATCAGGTTTAACCTCAATTTTGAACTTTATATTAAAAGCGCCGTTAAATATGACAATAAGAATCGATTTGTTAAATACCAAAGTTTCATATGTAAAGCTGCAAAATTTTATCATCTGACATCAGATGCAGTTGTATTTAATGTTATGGATTTTGTGCAAACTAATTTTCTTCTTATGGTATATTGTACAAATACATTATCTGTTTGTGGCATTTAGTAATTTAGTCATGTCTTCAAGGTCGTTTAAACTTAGGAAAAAAACGTCCCTGTTACAACGGCGTGTATCATGACATTTTTAATTTAATTGCTTCACTTTCTAATATTAAACACATTGGCTCGGTTGTAAAACATTTCTACAAAAAGTGTGATACCGCCTTTTCCAGCAAACACAAAAACGTCCTTTGTACATCCGATAGACGTCACACTCGGATCTTGCCTTCGTCCGTAAGACATCCCAAAATCCAGGGTTGACGTCGGTTGGACGTTAAAGGACGACCAAATGCCCGGTTTGTGTAGAGCCGTAGTACGTCCCACGGACGAGTTTTCGGACGTCCGACGGCGATTACGGCGTCGTCCCCTGGATGTCTTTCTATAAAACCTAGAGATGTCTTTGGGCCTTTAATTTGGTTCAATCATGGCTCAATAGGGATGAAACTAGGACGTTCATTGGATATCGTATTCTGAACCAATAATTTAAAGTTTTCGAAAGTTGGAAACTTAAGTATTAGCAGTTAACATATAAATTACAAAACTTCTATAGTTATTTAATTTTTATAAAACAAAATAAATTTCAAACTAAACTATTAAAAATTAAATAACCTTCCTTATACAAATGTAAAAAAACATTAAATTAATTTTTAAATCAGAAGCAAAATTAAACTACGCCATTTAATACTATCGGATGAAAAATGTAGTCTAGAAATTGCTGTTTCTTGAAGCTTACTTTTAATATCTATCCAAATCTTACTTTTGGAATTACAATTTAAAATACAGCTTTAGGCGAACCTTTCAGTGAGAGTAATGAATAATAAACTTAAAAAGTTAAATTGAAACATGTACAGGTCCAAAATGAACTTTAAAAACAGCGAACCTTCCAAAACCTTACTTTTGGAAATACAAATTCACTAAACTATTCACGGAACACATTTGAGCTATAAGTCCACCATTCAGTGAGTGTGAAGATGAATACTCCATAGACTTTGATCAAACATATTGTCTTCCTACCTCTGTATAAGATACATTAAAAAAATAAATTAAAATCATTAAAAAAATCAAACAGTTTTTTCAGCGATACTAGAGATTACTATGTTATAATCTTTAACGTTTGTGTAGAACGCATTATGGACTTTATGGTGACCGATTCCAAACTATCGAGTAATGGCGTCGTACAAAAGAAACTACAAACTGGGCTACCAGATATTTTAAAAGGACTTTAGCGCGGCCAACTTAGATCAGCTTTTTCGCAGTAATTGGCTGTGATTTTAGAAATGATTCATCAAATGAATATAATGGAAATAAAAATTAAGAAAATAATAATATAGAAAAATATAAAAATTAAGAACAGATAAAATTAATTAAATAATTAAGTAGTTTTGATTTAACACGTAATTTCATTTATTCACGTCAAATAAACTCGTTAATTTAAATAATAATATTCATAAT
The DNA here is from genome assembly GCF_980474605.1 of Leiobunum rupestre. Taxonomy (NCBI): domain Eukaryota; kingdom Metazoa; phylum Arthropoda; class Arachnida; order Opiliones; family Sclerosomatidae; genus Leiobunum; species Leiobunum rupestre. The sequence goes on along the minus strand of NC_143385.1, from coordinate 34,005,406 downwards.
AAAATTAATATTTTGTGGTTCATTAAACATTATTAGCTCAATTACAAATACAGGTGAAATAAATTAAAATTAATTGCTGATAAACGCGCCTCTAGATAGCATTGATGGACGAAACATTTCGGACGAATAGTGGCGATCCCGGCGACGTCGATTGGGCTGAATATCGGATGTAGCGAAATTGGTACTACGAGGACTAAAACGGGACGCCCGTTATTGGTCCCGTAGGACGAATTTTGGACGGGACCAAGCTGGGCTCTATGGACCATGCTGGGACGTCCCAGGGACAATTTGTGTTTGCTGGGAAATTGTTAAAGGTTTGGTTCTTAATGGTTCTACAGATAAATATTTAATGAACTTTAAGACATAAACCACTTCAAAATAAATTAATGTTTTGAAATTAAATTTTATGAACAATCAAAGGGGGTGTTGAGACTCTTTCCACCGGGTCCTATCATCGGTACAAAATTAAAATCGGAAATGCAAATTAGTAAGTATTAATCTTTAAGAACATTTCACACTCCAGCTTTATGCAATGTACCATTATTATTTCTTATTTAACCCCAATAATATTCAATTAGAAAGAGCAAAAATAAGTGTTAGTAGAAATGTTTAATTAATATGCTGTGTTTTTGGTTAATTTTTCTAATACCGCATTAGAAATATTAAGTAAATAATCAATATAGCTGACTTGAAATAAAGAAGGCAAGAAAATTTTGAGAAATTGAGTTTCTAGGATTGACTTTCATTCTTTAAATAAAATCAAATTATTTACTAATAAATATTAAAATTCTTGATATTTTCCGTGCTCAATAGAAATGATTGAAACACTATGTAGATATTTACCATTATGTATTCGAAAATTGGAACTCAAGGGAAAAGGTTTCCCAACTCTATTAAATTTGATGGGGAAAGATCCCTCCCGTGATCTAAATATATATTCAGAGCATTAGGAATAATGCAATTATTATTTGGTTTGATATTAATTTATTAAATCCTAAAACTATTCATTGATTTCTTTAGGTATTTTTATGATCTTTGTTTTTCTTATTGTGGTTTTAACTAAGCACAATTTCATTTTATTAAACATTCATCACTTTACTTCCACTATTAATTGATCAATAATATTTAAATATGAGAGAAGGTACCTGTTAGGTGGCACTTTAAAATTTTAGATTTAACAGAAGAAGAATTTGGAACGGTTGAGGGCATGAAATGTAACTTATTTGAAATAAAAAGGGATGGTTCTTTTACCGGGGTGCTGGTTGTAACTTATGTGAATATAAAGTGTCCACGACTGTGCGTGTGCCGCCAGATATCCTCATCAGTACCATTCGTTAAACGATTAACATCTTGTCTTTTATAGAATGAGTATAACCTAGCTAAGAACTGACAGTACAAGTATTTATATTGCTATTTATTTGTTCTTTTAAGAAAAAGTACTTTCGATGATTTTTCTACAACACTGACTGAGACATTCATAGCGAAAGGTTAAGAGAAAGGTTTGGATTACTAGCGGAAATCCGTAATATTAAGTGCAGGGAGCTGTTGACTCGCGTCGCAGGACGGGCACATCACTATATTGTAATTGTAACCCGAACACTTGAAATAAAGGCAATATAAGTCCTTAGATGACTTGGGCCTATAGTGGTGCTTTCCGTATTACCCTAGCGTTTCATTAACGATGAATAGAAAATCATGAAATCTTCACATCATTAGACTATTATTTTGATAACAAGGTGGTCTCGTTTAACAAATGATGATTTATAAAATGTATTTATTTCCAGAAGGAAAAACTGTGCCGAAGGGAACCAACGTAATTGTTTTGATCTCGTTTATTCAGAGAAACGAACGGCACTTTAAAAACCCCGCCTTGTTTAATCCCGAAAGGTTTGAAACGGACAACATTCCCACTTTCGCCTTCATCCCATTCTCGTACGGACTCCGAAATTGCTTTGGTAATGACTAATTATTTATTGAAATCCTTTACGCTTATATTTAGCTCAATCGCCTATAAATCTCGAAGAAAACTCGGTGACTTTCCTTATTTTTTAATGCCGTAAATTTAACAATACATTTGTTAACGATTTATTGCTTATATTTTATATTGGACACGGTTTATAACGCAAATGTGGGAAAAATCGGTTTTTCTTGATGTTTCCTTGATGAGCGCTTGTCGTCATAAAGATTAAGGAAGTTACTGAACGGTGTTATTTCTAGTCAGCGCTATTTTTAAAGATGGCGGCTATAAATATAATGGGGCTGGAAAATCAGAACAAGTGTAAAATATTATTTTCAATAATTAATGAATTGGTAAATGACGAAATTGTGGACAACATTTTGTTTATTGTAGAATCAATCGGTCTTTTATTAAAAAGTGAAAACGCCCTTGTAAAAGCTTATACGTTCAAATTAAATTAAAGACCTTTGACCAAACCAGTAGAATTGTTGAATAAAACAACAATTGTATAATATTTACTCCTCGGTCAGCTAAACTGTAAACACCGACGCGTTTGCATCAAGACATCGGAGGCCAATCGTGACATCAAATCAAAACGTCGAAAATGGTACAGTAACAAGACGTTGGCATCGATGTTTTGATGTGCGTTACTGAACGTACCTTTCGTTCTTTCCATTTTTTAAAATGGCGTCGTGTCTTACGTTAAATATGGAATATACCTAGTTAACCAATCAACGCTGAAAATTTCAGTTGACAATAACGGCAATTTTCGCGACCTTAACATTGAAACTTAATAACCGCCATTTTTCAAAATAGCTACGTATATGGTATAATACATGTTTTTTTAGCTAGGTGTGACTTATGAAAGAAGCTCATACCAGAAAAATCGGTACCTAGAGCAACAGGAATGTTTAAAATAGCAACTTAATCGCTTCATCGCTGGAAATAGTGAAAAAGCTGAGGTCCAGTTGATACGTTTTGGTGACCTGTTGGATATTAATAGATACCAAGATCAACGAAAACAGTCAGTACGAGAAAGTCAAAGTCCCGAAATCGGCCTTTCACTTAGCTTGGTTTAAGATTATTCCATATAAAAATAATCAGCAACAAGGCACCACCTTAGGCCTAAGTCATCAAGCGACTTTTGAAGCCATTAATTCAGGTGGTCGTGTTACAATGCGTAGGAGAGTGGTGGCAAGCCCTGCATGCCACGCGAGTCAACAGCTCCCTCTCTTCTAAATCGCGTAAAAATGTGAAGCAATCTGGTAATTCTAGAGTTTCCAAAATATTCATAGCACTGACTAGAGTGTTCTAAATTGACATATTGGCAAATTGTAAAAATTGAGTATAAAATCTTCAATAAGAACAACGCAGTCTAAGATTTTAATTAAATTTATTATTTAAATTTTTTCTGTTTTTTTTTTAAATTGACGAATTTAAAATCGCAAAAATACTTAACACGAAGATTCCATAAGAATTTTCTAAATAGCTTTTTCCAAAACCTTTTACACCTATTAACTGATTCTTTGAAATCGTTTTATGATTTTCGGTAATTTTCAGTGATTTTGTAAAGGCATTATCGTGGTAACATTCAAATTGTACAGCTATTTACTTTAGTTATAACTCCCTCCAGACTTCTTTCAAATGAGAAAATTTTATAACATAGATTTATTGTTATTTTCATCCAAATATTCACCTGATTTTTAAATTTTTGTAGCACCTGCGCATGGGTACAAGACCATGCTGTCATTTCTAGCTCACCTCTGTTTCAGATTCATTATTCAGTCAGTGGATCGAGAAGATTCCGTATTAAGCGAAACCACAATGTTACAAAGAGCCGACAAACCGATTCTGGTGCGAATGATATCACGACAGTGAAATCTTACTTCCGTGATGTATTTTGAACTTAAAACCAATTACTTTTGAATATTTGTTTGTGAAATGCAAAACTACCTTTTACCTATGCTGCTACGATGAAACAACTACACACCCATTTTAAAATCATTAATCTAGTATGATTACTTGAAAATACATAAGCAGTCATTAAACTTAAATTTAATTTAAAAAAATGATTTTTATCCCCACGAAAATTTCAATTTATTGATTAACAAATTATGCAAGATAAGAAAAGAATAATGAATAAAGGTTATCGAGATATGATTCATATTTCAATTAAACAAAAAAGTTTAATTGGTGCAACATTTAGGCACTGTGAAAAGAAAGTATCAACTAATGCACTACAGGACGTCTGAGTCACTCTTATTTTTTCAGCAACGACAGATTTGAGCTTTTTACCCATGTCGTAATATTTAAGAAAATATTCATGGCCTCTGGATAAATCAAACGACACAAGTCATATCTGTAAAATAAGCATTGTGAAAAACAAAGTGTGGGATAACGTTTTCATAGACACCAAGGGTAATGCTTTCAATTTATCAACCATTATGTACATTTTAAAATGATTGGCAAGTATATCGTTAACTTTCTCTAAATGTAAAATTTGTTGGTTATTAGTCCTTCAAAGCTTATCGAACGACTATTGCATCTAAGCTTCCAGTAGTGCGGTCTCTAGATTTAGGCTATAAGCAAAGCTTTATTTTTATTTTCATCAATTTTTTCGAGCCAACTGGGCTGAAAGGTATCTTTATTCGAACCTTCCACATAATTGTACTTTTTAATTTGTATATTAATGATATATTAAGTAGCTCAACGGAAGATTATTTCTACTTATACGCGGATGACACCCTGGGACTCTTAGGTGGTAAAGACCTTCACAAAATTATTAGAACATTAAATTTGAAATTAAATGATATCTTTAACTGGTTAAAAAATAACGACCTAGAATTAAATACTGACAAATCTGTGTACATGATATTTTCTAATATAAATAAGAAACTGGTCCCTCATGAAAATTTCTTAATAAATAATATCAATTTGAAAAGAGTAACAAGCTACAAATACTTGGGATAAATATTTAATGAACAGTTAAACTGGAACGATCATACCTCTAAAATTGCTAAAGAAATCTCTAATAATATTTATACAATAAATAAAAACAGAAATGCTCTAACTCCTAATATATGTAAACAGTTATATTATGCCCTGGTCTATTCTCGTATTTAATTTTGCATCTCAGTATGGGGTAATACTAGTCAAACTAATCAAAAACGTATATTTGTTCTGCAAAAAAGGATAATTAGATGTATAAGCCTGCTAATTATCTGGCACCTTCGAGTCCAATTTTTTTAATCTAAATATGTTAAATGTTTACCAAATTTATGATCTCTGTTGTTTAGTTTTTATAGTAAAATCCATAACTAACGTATACCAGGAGGAAAAATGTATTAACTACGCCCAAGGTCAAAACCGCAAAAAAATTAACTCTATATTCGATAAAGGTGTAAAATTATTTAATGATTGTGTAAATAATGAGATTAAGACTTTAAATCAATTCAAAAGTGTTGCTAAAAATATGATACAAATGAAAATATACAAACTTCCTTAAAAATCTTTAATTTTAAATTTAATGTTTAATTTGTTTTAACCCAACTAATTTTTTGTAACCAGTTCTGCCTGGAGGTTGTATGTGGCCTAAAAGTCATTTTTGACTTGGCCTACTAATGTTGTAGATGTTATACTAAATAAGAAACCAATAAATAAATATTATTATAATTATTATTATTATTATTATTATTATTGTGAAGAGAACAGTACGTCGTTAACAAGCACATAAATTTGTTTTATCACCTTTCTACAAATGTCATATTCACTGTCATTCGAGCAGAACTCCGGATAGCGGTAGCCGGACAAATAATTATAGTAAGCGACCACGGACTCAACCTCTGCTGCGCGTATACTGGTTTTGTCGTGGAAGACGTCAACTCAGCTTAAGAGACTTTTAGCCCTTTTTTGGGTCGCGCTGTAACCTCAACCACTTGTCGTATTTTAATTCTGCAAATGGATTTCAAATCAGGATGTTTCAATTCATAGGCCCATCTATTCAAGATTTATAATTAAATCAATAATGCTGATAAAATATAGATTTTGAAGCCACTAAATTACGGTTTAGAGGCAGTAATTTTCTCTCAATTTTTTCATTGGTTTGCAATGCTGCGCATGCGCTACGGGAAATTTGTTTTGCGGGTCGTTAATAAAGAACGTAAGTAAGTGATAGTTTGTTGTTGGGTAATCCATAAATAATCTTTTGTATTAAAGCCACATGTTAAGATTGAAAACTATGGACCCGGTGCAGATACATTTTTAAGTAACGCAAAATAGCGATGCACCGCTAAATTAACAGAAAGGAAGCATGGTTTTGGAAAACCGCTAACTTCGCAACAAATCGGTGTGCCGACACATCGCGATCAATGAAACAACAGGAAAGCGTTCTGTTGATTTTGCGAGAGGTCGACGGCAGTCGCTAGCCGCCGAAAAGCCAGCCAAGACTATGGCGGATTGCGGTACGCCAAGAGCTCGGGAAATTAATTGAGAACTAAACGCTTTTTACCTACATTAATAAGATAAATAATACAACACGATCTTTTAAATTATTCAAATTTGAGTTTCTAACACATTATCGCTTTCCGAAAAAATTTTTTGTCAAATTATTTTCAGAGCCAAGGCTTAACCACAATTAACGATTAACGAAACAATAAAATAAGCCAGCCACTCTAAGTAACTTTACAGGTAAGAATAAATTATATTAGGGAATCTTATACATTACTACTTTGGGTGAATTCTAAGTCTTGGTTTTTTAAAGATCCTTATTTGCTGGTATTTTATGCAGGGGGTTTTAACTAATGAGTCAATAATGACATGGTGAATTGGTTCAGTGTATCAAAGACCTTTAGCTATCAACCAGCGTTTAAACAAATTCATCTTCCAAGAAGAAACCTTTCCTCAAGAGCTTACCGAGCCAATTTGATGTACTACCTTAAAAGTGTTTGTCAGTTAATTGTACACGCTAATATCATTTCTTACAATTTATACCTTGACTAGGCTATGTACTGTAAATGCCAGATAATTAGGTTGAACAACAACTTTATCAAAAAGCATTATATCAAAGACCAAAGCTTTGAATCAAAGACCATTGTTTTATGTGTGATCAATATAGGATATTTAGCTAGAAATTGCTTTAAGACAATTACCAATTTTTTTACACTCGTGAAATTTTAAATAATAATAAGTTTTGAAATAAATATTTTCCCAAAAACCAAATGATATGGCTCATTTACTAAAAGAGAATTCTGTTTGGAAAATGTTGGCTTATAATAGTTATATATCTTATTTGCATTTGATATTTTATTGGTGTACAAACCATATTATAAAAATAATTTTTTAAAATAACAAAACCATTAAACTGTAATAAATGCCAACAATCAAATAAATAATATTATTTTATAATAATTAATTATATATTATAATAATTATAATATAATTATGTAAACAGAAGAAATTTATTTTCATACCCAAATATAGTATTTGACATTTGGAAGACTGAATATATATTAGATTAAAAGTAATATTGGCACCTTTAAGGCTTTAACTGGTAAGATCTCTAAACGGTTTTTTTCAGCTCGGAGTACTGTTTTAGTTATAATTTAGTATTTAAACCTCTTGGAGTATTAAGGTTAGATATATTACAAGTAATGTTTCTGGGGTACTGATAAGGTAAGTACGGGCCGCTGAGGAATCAATGTTGTAATATAGGAGGAGACATTGAGGACATTGGTATAGAAGAGACCACGGTCTTACGTTCGAAAGGATTGAGAGGACTGCTGGCTTGAGTTTGCTCAAAGATTCTCCGCGAATTGGAGTAAGAACTTTCTTAATTTTTTTCCAGTAGATCGGAAAGGTATTAAGCTACCTCATCTTTCTTTTGTTTATGGAGGATCACCATTTTGTTTGTATGCACCATCTAAGACTTTAGTATTTGAGAAGGGTATACAACTTATGGTATGATGCACTTAAAGGTGGTCGATTTGAAGTTTCATTGGTAGTTTTTGGTATCTCAGTATCTGGATGTAAATAAAGGCCTTGGGGCAGCATGGGAAGAATATGGCATGTTCAAGTTCGGTACGTCTCCTGATTCCCAGTCTCCTAAAATTCCGTGGCACTTGTAACATCGTGTTTCATCGCCCCGTTGAATATAGTAGAATCCAGCCGACGCTAGTTTTTTTTGGTGACGTGTGGGTTTTTCCAGTGACGAAAAGTTTCAAGTCGGTACGCTTCAAAATGTTTTGAAAATAAATTTTATGAACAATCAAAGGAGTTCTTGAGACTTTCCATTGGATCCTGAAAGTTGGGGGTGGAAACGATATTTAAACGGATGTTTAACACCTATTGCAACACTGCTTCCACCAGCCCCAGACGTTCTCCTAAAACTGATAAGTTGTGGCTGCAAAACATCCTGCAAGAAAAACTGCAAGTGTAAGAAAGCGGGGCTGGTGTGTACAGCTATGTGTGCACCCTGCCGAGGTAACAGCTGCAATAATTCTGAGCGCTTTTTCATCAACGAAGAAAAAACTAAATGAAAAGAGACTTAAAACAGTTTTAAAATTCACAATTTATTTATTTAAAAAATCCAACGTTTCGGAGGATTTGTTCCTCCTTCTTCAGGGATTTTTACAAGTCTGACAGTATAATGGAAAAAATTTGGGACGAAAAAACATTTATGCGCTTTATACATATAGTGGCTACTGTTCTATAGCCGCGAGCGTTTTTTCCCGAAGGCGAGTCGACCGTCGAAGGGTTATAAGAGCAACGGGCTTGATATCCTCGTTCGCGCGCGAGGCTACTATTGTCGGAATGGGGGCTTCTGCGAGAGGAGGAATTGGTTTGTTGTGTGGGAGAGGGTGAGGACAATAAAATTATTTAAAAAGTGGAGAAAACGCGCATAAGTTAAAAGGACCATCGTCACGGTTTAAACATTGCGCAGATTTATTTTTTTATATTTTGATGGATTCGCGTACATTAAAATGAGTTTTATGTAATTTTGGTTCAGCTAGTATGTCTATTGAGTCCCACCTAGCATTATGGCCAAAAACACTAAGATGTTCGCTAAGGGGAGAATTATTGTACGGGTTGCTTATATTTTTGTGTTCTTTAAGCCTTTGATGAAATGGGCGACGGCATTGCCCAATGTAATAATCACCACATTCACAGGAGATTTTATAAATGATGGCCTTGTCGATGAGGGCAGTTGGTTCTTTGTTAATACATAATTAAGCTGACAATTTAGGTGGTGGGAGATAAATAGGATCGAGACCTACTGATTTAAGATTTTTGGCTATTTTTTGAGAGAAGCCAGGATAAAAGGGAATACATGCTGGGATGCAATTTTTTTTACGTTCTGAAACTACAGGAGCTAGAGTTGTGTGGAAACTGACGGTATAAGAGAATTTCTGTGATATTTTTATTATTATGTGATCTATTTGGGATTCTGAAAAAAAATTATTTAAAGCTGTGGATTTAACTAATTTTAATTCGGAGGAGAGGAAGGAGGAAATGGTGAAAGCGCGGTGAATTAATGTTGATAGAGCACTTATTTTTTGGGAAGGATGGTGGCATGATTTCGCATTTAAATAAGATAAGGCATTGCAAGGCTTACGATAAACTGATGTTTCAAATTGGAGGGTGGCCTGGTTGTTATGTATAAGAATGTCAAGGAAGGGCAGTTCGCTGTCTTGTTCAGTTTCTATGGTAAATTGAATGGCTGGATTGATTGAGTTTAAATGATTGTTGAATTCAGAAAGACCAGCTAAGCTATGGGGCCAAACGCAAAAGGTATCGTCATAAAATCGGAAAAAACATTTAGGTTTTTTGGGGGCAGAACTGAGGGCAAGTAATTCAAAATTTTCCAAAAAGGAATTACATAATAATGGACTTAAAGGTGAACCCAAGGCCATGCCATCAATTTGTTTATAATACTCATTTTGAAATGAGAAACAAGTGTTATTTACACCTAAACGTATAAAACTAACATAATCTGAAATTTCACAATCGGAATATAATTAGGAAGTAATTAATTTGGACTAAAGACAATCTATGGCAGCAATTGTGGGGGTTTTGGCGGAGAGATTGACAACGTCAAATGAAACGAGGATATCACCAGTTTCTAAGGTAATTGATTTAATTTCGTCAATGAAATGGGCGGAGTTTTTAATGTGGTGAGAGTAGATAGTAAGTCCCTTTAAACATGTAATCCAAGATGGCGGCCGATAGCTTTGAACAGTGCTTATGTTCCCCCCTGGTTTTTGTCCTTGTGGCCACACCCTTGTTTGGAATGTGGTAATACCTTGATTGTTCGAGAGACCCATTCACCAATGATGACGTCAAAAAAATTCAAAAAACCGGTTTTGACCTTGGAAAAAACCATATTTAAATTTTTACTCTAAACTTGACCTTGAAGATGATCTTTGACTTCGATGCTGGAGCACTGTCCACCACCCCTAAGCCTCGGTCTATCACCCGAACAAGTTTGGACACGATCGAACGAGCTCGGCCCGAGATATGGGTGGTAATATGTGACCCCACCAAATACTTATGTTAATTCACTTCTGGTGTCCCTTTTTATTTTTTTCGTTTTTTCGCCATTTAAAATGCTAATTAGTTATTTTCGAGATGGGGAAACGAATTCGCGACCTTCATTTTATAACCTTGGCAACTTTTGGCCCCACCCAAAATACTTTAAACAACTAATAAACTAATCTAAACTTGCGATAATAACTATTTCTATAAATAATAATTGTTTTTACATTTAAAAGTCAAAGGATATGTGTAAGCGTAAGACGTCTCAAAAGTCGAGCTCTTTAAAGGTTAAAAAAATGAAGTTATTTATGGGAAAACCAGACGTTAAATGCAAATCGCCTAACGAGAATCCTTGTTATTACGAGGATCCATGTCGCAAACATGCTTTTAATTTCTTTGATGATTTAAACTTTAGTGTTAAATGCTGGGTTGGTCAAGAACAATGTCTTGACAAGACAATTTTTAAACAACACTTAATGGATCACTTATCGAGTAGTTATAAAAATCAAATTCGTATTGATGTTTGCGATTGTCTTCATTCAAAGATACCAGAATATACAACCAAAGAAGAAATATTAGACGATCAAATTATTGATTATTTGAACGAGTTTAAAGTAAAACATCAAGAATGGTTAAACGAGTTTGTTAATGATAATGGAACTCCAAAGAAAATTCATCGTAAAAAAAGACAACTGGTATTAAGTCCGAAGAAACTTTAAATTCAACATTGAAATCAAATGTAGTATTTCCACCGGACTTTGTCATGCCATCTGATGAGCAGATGGAAGCTATTATCTTTTTTCAAGAATATTGTAAAAATAATCAAATTTTAACTCTTAATCAAGTTGAAACGCCCATTGAGGTTTTGGAAAATCTTGAACAAACTTGTCAAATGATTGAAAATATGTGAATAAAGCTGATTTTCTAATAAACATATTGTTCTTATTTTTCCTACGCAAAAATAGATATTTTAACTCTTTCGTGTTAAGGTTTAGCGTGGTAGATCGGTAGCGTTGCAGGACGTTATTCAAACAGTCTCAAGTTCAACTGCCAATCCTTTCGATCTATCACGCTAAATCTTTTATTAATATAAAACGAGATGTCGCCCAACTAAACTGTCATTATAAAGATGTCAAGTTTCGTAGTATTTCTACCTTCGAACGCATCACCCGATATTTACCCGGAAAATACGCCTTCTAACTTTAAAGTACAGTTATCAAAACCTTTAAATTTTAACAATGAAAAATGGGCTTGCTCATAAGCAGAAATAATTCTTCCTGAAACTTATTCGAATATAACAAATGAGTATTCGCATTTCCAAGTAGGGCACGTGTCAGATGTTATTTCACCCGAAGAAAATCAATGGGATTATATTAAAATTGAAATTCCACCCAAACGTTACGAGGGGGATCTAGATAGAAATAAGAATAATAATCCAACATCTCTTCAAAATAATATACTCAACGAGTTTGCTAAAAATATTGATGCCAATCAAACACTTAAAGGAAAAATACAAATAAATACGGTAAAAGTAGATGAAAACGAAGACAGTTCAAAATTAAAAATACAGTTACAAAGAGATGTGCAAGTAAGAATACCTCAAGCATCGCCCCTAGCGTCTGTTCTGGAATTTCGAGAAAATGATTTTGTCGACAGTGATTATCTTTCTAATTATCCACTCTCAAATCACGCCAAAACTATTTCTTTAACTTACGCAACAAATTTTATCGAATTACGAATAAAAAAAGCGTTAATTGTGAATAAATATCAACAAAAATATTTACCACGACAAATTCCCGTTGAAGAAATACAATCACAACACAGGAGGAAAAAACAGAAAAGTAACAAGAAACCGAAAATAAATCTAAAAGTAAAACAAGAAGAAAAACCAAAACTTGAACCAAAACCAAATTTAGAAGAAAACCCAAATCTGAAACCAGAAGAAAATCTAAACAACAAATATTAATGGAGATGTCAACCAACCAAAAGTTTTAAATCCTTCAGAAGAAAATAGTTTACCAAGTTCTCTTCCAATAGCAGTTAATCTACCATCTCAGCCTGTTATTAAACAAATACAATGGAATAATTACGTGATTGTGTTTGAGGCGGGCAGATATGAGGGAGAAAGACAATATAATAATGAAATTCAACCGTTCACATTTCACTTAATTATACGCGATTTATTAGAGCGCTGTAAACCGAGACAGTTTGACGGATTAAAAACCGCGATATCGTCCGATGATGAAGATAATTTATATTTAATTTTATTTTAATTTAGAAATACCGGTAGGGATGGAAATTAAATTTCAAAATCCATTAGCAGATCTTTTAAAATTCCACCAGACACTTATTTTACGGGTATTAAAAAATTTGGCCCGTTAAATAATTAAAATAATATTACTTTTAATTCGCGCAACGATTTTATCGACATACGTATTGAGACTACAAAAATACCGCAATTTGAGCAGGAAGATTGGGCCTTCTACTCTGTATCAATTATCCAACCTTTTTTATTTGAAGGTCAGAGAGATGATTTTGGAAATATTATTCCATTATCTTTGCATAGGCAATTAAAAAAAGAGATTCAACAGGCGACTAACTTCCCCCCTTTGAATCGGTTCGAAATTAGTTACGTAATCGAAGAAATAAATCGAGGTCATTACTTGAGAATTTCATTCCCTCGAGATCTACAGGTGGCCTTCACCGGGACCTTAGCAAATATTTTTAATATAAACGCGCCAGAATTTCAAGATGGTGTAATTAGCAGTCAAAATCCTTTAAAAGTGTATGAGGAAAAATTTATGTCAGATGAGGAATCGGTTCTAGATTTTAGATATAATAAAAATATTCCAATTGAACCGCCTAACTGGGAAAATGACAGTTATACGTTTGAACGTAATTATTACGAGTCTGATAAATATTCAAGCGGGAATTTTAAACCGTTATCTCTTCATTTCAAAATTTTAAATGAACTTCAAAGATATTTTGATTCGCATATCTCACTTAAGGCTGGATTTTTTATTTTCAAAGAAAATGGAAAATATTATATTCAAATCGAGTTAATGAGTGGGTTGGAAATTAAAATATTTGGACCTCTAGCAGACCTCTTGCAAATTGAGTACAAAGTAGATTATATCTCCTCAGTTTATAAAAGCAAAGCATTAGACCCTCTTCAAATTAGAATAGAATTAGATAATACGGTTAATTTTATAATTTTTCGAAACGATTTAAACCGAGTTGAGAATAGTTGACGACAAAAACGTGATATTGATTTCCACAATTACGAACAAGGTAAAAATAATAAACTAAATGTTGTAGACAAATTCCATTGTCGAATTCCAACTGGTGTTTACCACACTATTGATGATGTTTTAATTGCGATGAAACACTCATTACCACATCAGAGTTGGGCTAAATTCGAGTTTAATTTTAATTCAGATTCGACAGTTTCAGTTAAAGGTTTGGGTGGAAACAGTTTTTTAACCTTTCCAATAGATAACCCCAAACTCGGGCAAATGTTAGGTTTTTCAAACAATCAAATTGAAAGACCTCTTTTTAACGAAATAGGTATGTACCCCGCAGATCTCAACCACGGAATATCCGGAATTTATGTCTATACAAATATTATACAACCTGTAATTACAGGTCACACTAATACGCCACTGATGATAATTATCAAATTTAACGAAAATAAAAATCGAGCACAAGTTGAAAGATTTCATTTTTTAGACTATTTTCCAGTTCTCTACGATCAAATACAAACTATAGAAATTTCTTTAAGGTCGGATTACGGTGATCTCCTGCCATATAAAACAGGAAAGACTATTATTAAATTAATATTTAAAAGACTGGATTCTTAGTCTAAAGTACACTTAAAACAAGCTCATCATGGAAAGATATTATAACCATTATGTACAAACAGGACGCGGGTATAACGTATTTCGAGGAAGTCAATATCAAACTGGTCGTGGATTTGGGTCAATTTTTAAAAGTTAAGCAAGATTCGTAACTCCTCTTTTTCGACCCGTAGCTAATCACTCGGTATCCAAGGGTTGGTTATGGGGAAAAGAATTATGGACGATGGTGTTGCGGGTCAAAATTTTAAGGAGTCTTTAAAAAAAATAGTAAAATTGCTGGATTAAATCTTTTAAATAGTCTCGGTGATTCCATATTAAATACACAGAAAGGCTCTGGAGTTCGGAGAGTAAAGAAGCGCAAATAAAAATTACGCAATAATCAAAGAAAACGCAAGAGAACAAAAACCGATTTTTTGACTAAAGCATTATGCCTCAATTTGAATCTATGTGTTCGGAGTTGGAGCTTTTTAACCAACCCTTGGTTAATGGAAATATTGAGGGGAATAAATTTGTAGACTATTTCCCGATAGCTCCCTTGTCGAATGCTACACAGATTGATTTTTCTATCCCCGGGGGAGATTATTATATTGACATGTCAAACTTGATGCTTAAAATTCGAATTCGTGTTAAAAAAGAACAAAACGGAATTTTAATAGATATTCCAGCAGCCGAAAAAAAGTATCCCTATGTAACCTTCCATTGCATTCTATTTTTAGCCAAATGAATGAAACTTTAGTACAATCTAGCAACAACTGCTACCCATACTTAGCATATTTAGCAACAGTTTTAAATTTTGATAAGGGAGCCAAACAATCTTACAAAACCGCCTAGGGCTATTACGAAGACGGGTTTTTCGACCCAGCATTAGCGGTTGACGATGTTAATAAAGATAAAAACAATGGAATTTTAAAAAGAAGTAAAGATATTGCGGGATCGAAAGTTTGTGAAATTATGGGTAGACTTCATGTAGATTCTTGTAAATAGACAAATTTCTTTTAAACAAAGTTAATTTAAGAATTCGACTCTTGAAAAATTCCGATGAATTTATAATTATTTCACAAGAAGATGTTAATAACAAATATAAATTGATTATCGCAGATGCGGTTCTTACTGCTAAGCATATTCTCGTAAATCCAGATCTCCAGCTGGCACATAATGCGATACTGCAGAAACAGAGAGCTTTGTACGATTTAACACAAACAGTCGTTAAAACTCTGACAATCTCAGCAGGCGCTAGCGATTTCGTGAAGTCAAATATTTTTTTAGGTAAAATTCCAAATCGCGTAATAATCGGAATGGTAAACAATTCTGCTTACAATGGGTCTAGTCGAGAAAATCCCTTTCAATTTAACCATAATAATCTCTCGTTCTTACAACTTTCATTAGATGACCAGAATATACCAGAAACTGCTCTAACTCCAGATTTTAATAAAAACCTCTACACTAGGTCATATTATTCACTATTCTCGGCAATGGATTTAATCGGAAATAACTCTGGTAATTGTATTGATTACGAAAATGATAAAAACGGTAATACATTATTCGCGTTTGATTTAACGTACGATTCTTCGGCAAATTCGAACAATCTCTCAATTCAACGAAATGGTAGTTTACGGATGGTAATGAAGTTTGCTTCCCCCTTAACTAATATTCAAAACATAATTATTATTGGAGAATACGAAAACCGATTTGTCATTAACCAAGAGCGTCAAGTTACGTATATTACGGAATAAAAACAACCAACGAGGGCAAAGATTGGTTAGTTGTTTCGTGAAATCGTAGTGTTAAAGATGTCTCGAACTCACAGTCTCTCGCCTAAACAAGAAGTATCGGTGATAGGTTATGTCAACCCATCCATCAAAATTTACCGACTAGACACTTGCGCCGAATTTGAACTGAATTTGGAAGCCTGGCAATCTTTATTCACATTCGAAAAGGAAATAACTGATTTTTTTGAAGATCAAGTTGCTAGTTTTCACACCTGGCTTCCTCTTGAAGGTTCAAAGATAAAAATCGACTGTTACAAGGGACAAAAGGAAAAACTCGTGGATGTACGATCTTGCGCAAGAGGAAAAAATCATTTGTATCATCTTTTTTATTCAACAAATTAAGGTTTTACGCTCAACCAAGCAGGGTGGAAAAGATTAAAGCATTGTAAACATACAATTGATCAGGATATTAATTTAATTTTGTCGGCAAAAAATATTATGCGTGACATAATTGTACATGAGCTCACGGATAAAATGCTTGAAATTACCGAGAATTGTGAGAATCCACATTGTAAATCTTCGATTACTCACGATGTCTCTTTATTAAAATAAAAACTTTTACTATAATCAGTTTTTATTATTTCTATTCATACATTTAAAGATGGTGGTGTCAAAAACCGACAAACAATTAAAAGAAATTAAAAATTTTCTCAATAAACAACCAACTTACACACAACACAGAGCTAGGAGATTAAAGTTTAAACGTAACAAATTATACGTAACAACTATTGACGAGACATTTATGGCCGATTTTTTTAGACCTCCCTATTTTACAAACTTTTAATAACAATTACCGTTTTTTGCTCTTAGTTCAGGATATCTTAAGCAAATTCATTTTTATTCAGCCAATAAAAAACAAAACCTCGAGCGAGATTGTGAAGGCTTTTAAAGAGATTTTAAAAAAACGGGTACCCCTTAATTTATGTACCGACGCACGGTCAGAATTTCGAAACGCCCCATTTCGCGCTCTCTTAAAGCGTTATAACATCCACCATTACCTCACATACTCCGAGAAAAAAGGCCTCTATGATTGAGAGACTCGTTCGTACGGTAAAATCTAAAATTTTTAAAATAATTACCAAGACCGACGATTTACATTATCTTAATAAACTACCATTAATTGCAAAATCTTATAACGCTCGAAAACATTCTACAACAGGAATTTCCCCTAAAGATGTCAATAAAAACAATGAATCGGCAATTTGAAAAAAAAAAAACTATGGCAACCTTAGCATGATTGGGAAGCCAACTTTAAAAATTGGGGATAAAATTGGATTAGCCGTTGCAAAATCATCATTTGATAAAGCATACAGAGGAACGTTTACAGCCGAAATATTTGAAATTCATAGAGTAATTACGAGAGATCCCTGTATGTATATTGTGAAAGATTTGACCGGCAATATAATTAAAGGGGCGTTTTACGCTC
Source organism: Leiobunum rupestre (assembly GCF_980474605.1). Taxonomy (NCBI): domain Eukaryota; kingdom Metazoa; phylum Arthropoda; class Arachnida; order Opiliones; family Sclerosomatidae; genus Leiobunum; species Leiobunum rupestre. Next base: position 33,987,868 of record NC_143385.1, on the reverse strand, counting down.
AAGAAATAGTTAAAAATCAAGTGTAGAGCGCTACAGTCTTTATTCAACATTTTGTTAACCATGGGTGAAGTACACATTCTTCTGGGTCTCGCGATCGTAATATTTGGTGTTAGTGCCACAATAGTGTCATCCGCGATGAAATTTAAAAAAAGACGTCCCGAATATAGCCTAGATATTGGAGTTTGTGACAAAGCATACGATCTAGAAAGAGACACGTACCTCGTAAAATGTAACGAGACTTTCGACGTGCGACATTTTAAGAAAGAAGACGGAAGTTTGAAACCATCTATCAGGGGAAACAACTTAAAAAAAGATCAAAATGAAAAATTATGCATTTTGACAGTGACGTGAAAGATGAACACTAATCAAATCCAATCCACGCTCGAGAGATAAATTTATCGGAGTGTTTCCCGCTAATAGATTACCAGAAGTTCCAATTAAAAAAAATCATATTGTTTCGTAATCAACACCGATCCTGATACGCTTCCAGGCTCTCATTGAACGGCTGTTTACAAATCGGACGACACTCTGGACTTTTTTTGTTCTCTAGGAAGATCACATCATGTCTATGTATTTTTGCTAGAACGATATAGCAAGCGTATTCAATACAATACTCATAAATTTCAATCAAATAAAAGCCAAAACTGCGGACCACATGTGATTTATTTTCTAACCTCGAGATGTATGGGGATTTCTTACAGTAAAATAATTAACGAATTGTATAATTTCAATTTAAAAAGAAATGATAGTTTAGCGTTGTTGAATATATGTATTCATTTGATGAAAGAGTGGAAACGAAATAAATCAATTTGTTTAGAATAAAAAAATGTTTATTTATTTCACACATAATTATTTTTACACATTTTTATTATTCTTGCCAACGAGAAGGAGGCCTGGTCTGTCTTTTTGGCCTGGGAGATTTTTTAGGCGATGGTGATTTTAATTTTTTTGCGGCGATATTGGAACTCCACCAACAGCACCCTCCTCCAAAGATAGCTCTCGATCCCAATCATCTTCCTTGCTTAATTGACTTCCAATATCGGTATTTTCTAAGTATTCTTCAAATATTTCATTTTCTTGATTTAATCGTTTATGCATTCTATCATCAGTAATTGTCTTTTGTTGCTTAACAATCAGCGTAGATGATTTCCTTTTCCAAGAATCTACTGTCTTTAAGAGACTCGGGAATTTCCTAGTCTGTTCGTTTTCTCTCTCGCTGAGATAGTCTTTCATTTTGCGTGTCATAGTATTTAAACGCAGCTCTGCAGCGTCGCCAGCGTTAACTCCCTCGGGCGTTTTGAAGGGTGAATAAATTTGCGAGGTGAACGGGGAATTTAATGGGGCAACAGGTACGGGTGCTTGAAAGTTTGTAATTTCAACTTTAGGTACCGGTATCGCTTTCCTCATTTCTCTGGCCTCGCTCAGTATTTTTAGAAATTCTCGTAATTTGGAGCGTCTGTTTAAATTAGAAGTTAATATATTTTGCAGCTCATTATCTAATAAGTTATAATATGTTTCCTGGGGAGAAACAAGCTGTTTATTTTCTTGAGATATTTGTCCGACACTCGATGCGGGAACTAAAATCATTTTTTTTTCATTTTATCTTTTATTGAATAAATTGGCAATTAAAGGAACGATAGATCCTAGGAGGGCCGGTATGAAGAATCCCGTACCTTTCTGAATTATTAGAGCACGCTTCCTTTTTTGCGAAATTTTCGGACTGGCTAAAAACCGTATTGCTTTTTTATATTTAGAAAGTTGTTTTTTTTTGGCTTTAGATAATATAATTCCACCCCCTTTCAAGTTTTTGCAAACGGTCTGTAAGGCTTTTAATTGCGTTGGAGAACTGTTAGCTAATAAAATTTTACGTATTCCTCCTTTAGATTTATACAATAAATTTAAATATGGATAGTGTGTTTTAAACCTGTCAGAGGGATTTGCAATAGGAGTCGTTTTTTTACGTACTGTCTTTTTTGGAGCCATTGTCTTTAATGAAGTTGCTAATAATATAGTAAATTATTTATTATTGGAAAAAACTACCATTTGTGGTCCGTTTTGATTAAATGTGTACGATATTAATCGTAAGTTATCTGGAGTGGTGACAGATGTGTCTATAAATAGGGAATTGTAAGGTTCTCTAGTAGCCATATCGTAGGCCATTTTATTTATTTTTGTAATATTTGGAGATATTTGATTGGCCAGATATTGAATTTGACTTAGATCTCGAGGAGATTTAAACAGATTTAGATATGACATATTAAGAGAGATTAAACGAGATTGTTTGCCTCGAGGAAATAGGGTTTGTGAGATTAATACGACTGAAATTTCATAATGATGACTGTCGACAGTAACCAATTTAGCAAATTTGGTCATTTTTGTAAAGTTCGTCTGCTAAATCATCGATAATAAGTAAGGAATTTATATTTGATTCCCAGAACTCGCTGTCCATTGGAGGTAGTCCTTGAATAAACTCTATATCGGTTAAAAACTGAGATAAATCATGGTAACCTGATTGCCAAACCGAATAACAATAAATAATTTTAATATGAGGTTTATCGATTAATTCATTCCTCCATCTAATTAGTGAGTTCGTCCATGATGATTTGCCCGACATAGTAGGCCCTGACACCATCATTCGAAATGGTTAAAGAAATTTTATATAAGACATTACTGTTTAAACAAAGACAACATACTACGTATTTTGTTAGTACATTGACTGTTTTATAGAATATATGTGAAAATCAACAAACACATTTTAAATTTAAAAAATTATTTTATTAAAGTATATTGTTTCTTATCAAAAATCATCCCTTCACCAGTTATATAAACTTTCAAAATAACATACAAAAATAACATTTTTGAATAAAAAATAAATCATATCTCTTTCACCAAAAAAAATTATTAATTCCCGTTTTTTTAGTAAAAATTCAATTTTGGAAGTTAAAAGTTTAAATCTTAGGTTATTTAAAAATAAAGTATTTACTCGATTTTCGGAAGAGATTTCATTTACGATAACTATGTGGTTAAATGAAACCTGTTTTGCGGGTTCTTTTTACATGATTTTTAGACTTATAATTAAAAGATGACAATTTTATTTTACAATTCACCATCTTCACATTCTAAATAGCCGTAGGGGACACTAGAAATATTCTCTTTTAGCACACGTTTACAAAATGTTTTTTGAAAGTTTTACTTAAGTTGCCAACACGTAAAAGCATTTTGTACTTATCTTTTATTGCGTTAAAGGGAATTTTCACCTTAAACTCGGTATTTGGCACAAAAATCATCTGTTTAAAAGAATCGAAATGGATGATTTCTGAATTCTCCCTGGTAAGAGTTATCCCTTTTTATTTTATAATTGTCTGATTATTTTCAAGTTGAAAGCTGTAGCTTTTTGGCCCAGTTGATACGAATTTTGTTATATATGTATTCGGAGTCTCGCACGTAAGTTCACCTAAATTACCACCGAGGGGGGTAGCCATTCTTTTGGCAGATGTGTAAATTTCACTCCGTCAGTGTCAAAATAAATTACACGCTTTCTTAACTTATTAATTAACTTATGCAGATGAATACGCCCGTAACTGGTGACAAAGGCGGCGATTATTACGTTACCTTTTGTAAATGTGGGTGCCAGCTCACTTTTTTTCATAACATACCATGGAAACATCGTTGTTGATTAGATGAAAGTCTGTTAATTTATTCGTTGTGTCTGCTATAATCTCGGTTAATTGGGAGTAGCGATGGATGATTTTAGTTGTTGATTTATCCATTCTTAAGGCCATTCTTCCATATAATGAATTTTGCGCCAATTTCGCGGAAGTTCTTAAGGATGGGTTATCAACAATTTCCTCAGGCTCTAACCTTACTCCATCAGCTTCGTATATCGCGTCTAAATACTCTTTTTGTTCTTGATATGTTTTAATATTAGGCGGAAATCCTGAATTTTTAACTTTTGCTCTAAAAAAAATGTCAATATATGGTTTGAAGAAATTGGTTGTAATACTATAATGGTAAACTTCGAAAATTTCTAATAGCTGATAATTACACTCTTTTATTGAGTAGTAGATTTCCACCGAAGGTAAAACTACCGTTATAGCTCGTTCGTCAATACTATGGGTACATTTTTCATCATTATTTATCACACAACTACCACATAAAGGATAATAAAGTTTATTATTAAATCGGTAGGGAAGAACGGGTAAGTAGAGGTCTCTGGGGGGAGGATTCTACAACTAATTATTCCAAAACAGGCGTCAGGTGCATAATCAAAGCTGTGTGTGATAACTTTAACACTTTTGCAACCATATTCCATTTTTTGTAAGCAATACGCATACAGACTACAAAAGTCAAAATATCGGATTTGTTCTCCAATTAAGGGGTCTATTTCATGGTACAGTTTAATTGTATCTACACGTCCTCCAACTAAAGAATCTCTAGGGTTAATTTTAGGAATAATTTTAATGGTATTAAAAAAGCTTTCGCTTCGGCATTTTTTCTCAACAAGTCTAATATCTCACATTCAAAAATTTGAATATATGTGTGGTTTGGTAAATTTTGTTCAATAAATTCTTTTCGATCTAATTATCTTTCTCTAATTTCTTTGAATGTTTTTCCGATAATTGAATTAAAGCTCGAGCCAGAAAAATGTTTTGGACAACCGTGCCAGAAATCACCCATTACATCAATTACTATGGGTGGATTTTCACAGTAACCATCTACGAAATACGGACCTACAGACTGTTCCCCAGCCGCGGATCTGACCGTTTGCAAAATTAAATTATTTTCCTTCTCATACCGAGATAAATATTTTAAGACAATCTCACTTTGATTCTGTCTACTTGCCAAACCGATAGCCGGAATAGTACATAGCGTATATGGTTCTAAAAACTTGTCGATAAATACATTATTAAGTGCCCCAGAAAGAGAAATACCACCATAATTACTAATGTCAATTTCAATTAGTTCTTTATATAAGATGCGAAATTTCTGCATAGCGAAGCGTAATAAATTACAATCTAAAAGACAATACGCTCTGGATTCTGATTTAATACAATATACAGGTTCGAGCTGTTTGTGTGAATACCAATTTTTAAATTCTCGGTATTCCAACTCTTTCATTTTATTGGGTTCAAAATATTTTTCGTCCGGAATTTTACCTGAATAGTTTAAAGTCTCTTTTGTCCAAAAAATATAGGGAAAATATCCTTTAGATTGAGGCAAAGAAAACATTTTAGGAAACTGTATTAGTGGTGCACTAATATAGTTTAAAGAATCTACAAAACGAATGTCTACTCCTTTAATATAAATAGTAAGAATTTTGGCTCCATCGTAAATAACCTCGGGAATGACAAGTTTAATTAATTTAGAAATAGGGCCATTACGATGAGGTTGGTAAATTTCTGTCTAATTGTTTTTCTTTTCCGTTTCCCATCCGTAAGTAAAATAGTTTCATGTTGAAACAAAAAATTGAGGAAGTTATTTACACAATATTGTCCTTCAAAAACAGTGGTTTCCACAGGCTGATTTAAAATTTCACTTTGTGCCACTAACAGAATAGGTTTATGCATATTATTCTCGATTATAGTCTCAATATCAAAATATACATAGGATCGTGGTGTTTTTAAAGGTCGACTGTTTAACATAATGCTGGTTAGGAGGATGTTCAATTTTACAAGAGTTGCAAGCTGTTTCAAATTGAATACAGCATTTTTCGCATCTGTGGAAAAGCTTGCAAGTTTCATTTTTAAAATGAAAATTGTAACATTCACCTTGTTTTAAATACCTATTACAAAGTTTACAACGAATTAAAGAAATTTCTAAAATTTCGTGAAAATCCCTTTTACATTTAATATTTCTAGTGTCAAAACAGTGGTGTTTGTTCCTACGAGCGGTAAAATAAAAAAAAATTTCACAGTCTAAGCACGAAGCTACGCCGCCCCAAATGGAATGTAGATTTTTAGCTAAATGAACGTGCGTGCCAATTTTTACAAGTAGAATTTTGTTTTCGGAAGGGGGAAAACCCTTGAAATAAATTTGAAAATTTTCCGTGGCGTTAAATATTATTATCTGATACTTTGGGGCTAAAAATGTCTGAAATTTGGCTATATCACCAATTTCTACAGCTTCTTGGGCAATTCCTACATCATCATGCAATTGCTTAGCGGCTTTAGTTTGTAATTTACTACGAAAGAATGTTAAGGCTCTATATTCTTTAAGAACATTTGTTAATGGAAGTTTTTTCTTTTTGTACTCGGCAATTTGACAGAGTTTTATTCCGACTGTGAGGGCTCTCGCTACGCAAAGATTATCTATGTTGTTTATATAGTAAAAATTGGTTTTAGTTTTTAAAAAAGCATCAAGATCGATAATATCTCTGTTTTTGGAGCTGAAATTTTTTTTCCCATTTTCTGTGGGGATTTTAAAAGAATTATACTAAATTTAATTTCTCCATCTAGTAAGAAATCTTTTTTCGATTGAGCAATGCGAGCTATATGGTTAAATATTCGAGAAACAGTTAACTGATCAATTTTAATAAATTTAATGTTAATTGGATGTTCTAAATTTTCCGATTGAATTGCAAATCTGAGGAAATCGAAACCTGGTGCCTGTTGTTTTACGTATTTGATAATTTTGGACAGAATCTTTTCAAATACTGTAAAAAAATAAATGTGTAAAGATAATCACTGTCGACAAAATCATTTTCTCGAAATTCCAGAACAGACGCTTAGGGCGATGCTTGAGGAGTTCTTACTTGCACATCTTTTTGTAACTGTATTTTTAATTTTGAACTGTCTTCGTTTTCATCTACTTTTACCGTATTTATTTGTATTTTTCCTTTAAGTGTTTGATTGGCATCAATCGTTGAGTATATTATTTTGAAGAGATGTTGGAATATTATTCTTATTTCTATCTAGATCACCCTCGTAACGTTTGGGTGGAATTTCAATTTTAATATAATCCCATTGATTTTCTTCGGGTGAAATAACATCTGACACGTGCCCTACTTGGAAATGAGAATACTCATTTTTTATATTCGAATAAGTTTCAAGAAGAATTATTTCTGCTAATGAGCAAGCCCATTTTTCATTGTTAAATTTTAAAGGTTTTGATAACTGTACTTTAAAGTTAGAAGGCGTATTTTCCGGGTAAATATCGGGTGATGCGTTCGAAGGTAGAAATACTACGAAACTTGACATCTTTATAATGACAGTTTAGTTGGGCGACATCTCGTTTTATATTAATAAAAGATTTAGCGTGATAGATCGAAAGGATTGGCAGTTGAACTTGAGACTGTTTGAATAACGTCCTGCAACGCTACCGATCTACCACGCTAAACCTTAACACGAAAGAGTTAAAATATCTATTTTTGCGTAGGAAAAATAAGAACAATATGTTTACTAGAAAATCAGCTTTATTCACATATTTTCAATCATTTGACAAGTTTGTTCAAGATTTTCCAAAACCTTAATGGGCGTTTCAACTTGATTAAGAGTTAAAATTTGATTATTTTTACAATATTCTTGAAAAAAGATAATAGCTTCCATCTGCTCATCAGATGGCATGACAAAGTCCGGTGGAAATACTACATTTGATTTCATTGTTGAATTTAAAGTTTCTTCGGACTTAATACCAGTTGTCTTTTTTTAACGATGAATTTTCTTTGGAGTTCCATTATCATTAACAAACTCGTTTAACCATTCTTGATGTTTTACGTTAAACTCGTTCAAATAATCAATAATTTGATCGTCTAATATTTCTTCTTTGGTTGTATATTCTGGTTTCTTTGAATGAAGACAATCGCAAACATCAATACGAATTTGATTTTTATAACTACTCGATAAGTGATCCATTAAGTGTTGTTTAAAAATTGTCTTGTCAAGACATTGTTCTTGACAAACCCAGCATTTAACACTAAAGTTTAAATTATCAAAGAAATTAAAAGCATGTTTGCGACATGGATCCTCGTAATAACAAGGATTCTCGTTAGGCGATTTGCATTTAACGTCTAGTTTTCCCATAAAAAACTTCATTTTTTTTAACCTTTAATGAGCTCAACTTTTGAGACGACTTACGCTTACACATATTCTTTGACTTTTAAATGTAAAAACAATTATTATTTATAGAAATAGTTATTATCGCAAGTTTAGATTCGTTTATTAGTTGTTTAAAGTATTTTGGGTGGGGCCAAAAGTTGCCAAGGTTATAAAACGAAGGTCGCGAATTCGTTTCCCCATCTCGCAAATAACTAATTAGCATTTTAAACGTCGAAAAAACGAAAAAAATAAAAAAGTGACACCAAAAGTGAATAAGCGTAAGTATTTGGTGGGGTCACATATTACCACCCATATCTCGGGCCGAGCTTGTCCGATCGTGTCCAAACTTGTTGGGGTGATAGACCGAGGCTTAGTGGTTGTGGACAGTGCTCGAGCGTCGAGGTCAAAGATCATCTTCAAGGTGAAATTTGAGATTTAAAACAAAATATGACTTTTTAAAAGGACAAAAATTGGTTTTGCGAAAATATTTTGGGAGTGTCTTGGGGGGGGGTTATGGCGGCCATCTTGGATTTACATGTTCATATTTAGTCCTTCTCTACTGGTGAGGAGTATTGCCGATAAGATGGTTAAATTTACTGCAAAGCCATTTGGCTTGTGGTTGGGAAGGGGCATTGCCGCAGGAAATGATTTGACGTAACGGGACGTCAGGTTTATCAATTTTAGGGAGGGCATATTAAGTTGGGAAAAATATTTTTTTAAAATGGAGGGAATAACAAGGCTACCGTTAACGGCGTTTTTAAAAGAATAATTCAATCTATTAAGAGGGTTTGATGCTAATTTTGAATAAGTGACGGGATCATTAATTATATTACGAATACATGTGACATATTTGGAGTGATCTAATAAAACAATACTCCCACCTTTGTCGTCTTTTGTTATAACGACCTGGTTTGTTTTATTAATGTCTTAAGTTCTTTTGCAGCTTTGATTTCTTCTTGGGTTATGTTGCAATGAAGACGCGGTATTTTTGAGGAATTAAGAGTGTTTTTAATGAAAGTACGAATCGAAGATTTTTGTTCGTAGTCTAGTCCCACTATGCTGCTTTCGACACTATATATAATGGTTTCCACTGACATTTTTGCTGGAGTAATAGTAAAGCCAAGACCTCTGTTTAGAAGTTGAGTTTGAGGTTCTGATAAAACTATTGAAGATAAATTCTTAACTTTTGGCGGAGGTTCATTAGCTGGGGTGATGATTTGATTGTCGGGAAGATTGAGTAATGCGGGAAGAGAGACTGGAGCAGTTGGGCTGTGCGCATTTTCAGATGATTTGTTTGGAAGGTTTTGTAATTTAAGTTGTATGGTTGTTTCTTTGGATTTGCAGGATGATATGGCTTCTGCGTCACTAATTCAATCGAGCTCGTTGAAAACGGAAGGGTGGAGATTCTTGCTGAAGCTTAGGTGGAGATTATAAACTTGTTGATTCAGTAAAGCGATTTTCTTGTGAACAGATTTGATGATTTCGTTTAAGATTTTAAATTTTGATTGTTTCACTATATGATTAATGGATGGATTATTTAAATTACAGCGAACATTAATAAAGTTTGGTAAAAGACGTTCCTTTTTGCAGTTTCGAAGAAATTCTAAATCTAGTAAAGTTATAAAATTACGTATAACTTTACTTGATCTAGAATTTCTTTGAAACTGCAAAAAGGAACGTCTTTTACCAAACTTTATGCTGATTATTTATTTAAATAGTTTTACTATATTAGACTTTCACTTAAGACTTTGGGCCACTTCACATTGGAATTTACACATTGGATTTTACGCTTAATACAACGTCATGTTCCTAGAAAGGAAGCCATTGCCACCATAGCGTTGGCGTTAATTTCTGCAGTTGTATTTATATTAGTGTATTTGTTCAAAAGTGTAAAAAGTGAAAAGAAAAGGGGCTCCGAAATATCCAGCATGGAAACCCTGCCCTTCTTGGGGCACTTGCATTACTTCTTCAACCCAGCGAGAGAAGGCGCTGCTAAAATGAGAAGTAAGTACAATTGCTTTTAAAATAATTGAGAGCCCGAATGCGTCAAACGAGCACGAAAAAAAATCACGGTATACAAGTCAATTGTTACTCTGCGAGTGATAAAAGGGTTTGGGTTGTGTGAAATTTCATAGAATGAGACTAACGAAATGTTGGTTTACTAAAACGATGTCAACGGTATCAAGAAAGAAAGTTCCATTTACTTAATAGTTTACTTTTCCAACAAAGGGTTCAAATTAATATAAATATTTAAATAAATATATAAAATTAAAAGCATTATCGATATGTTAGACAAAGTTAATTTAGTTGAAAACAATTGGCGGTTTAAGGAAGAAGATAACAACAAAGCATGTATTTGCTAACAGTGGCGGATTACCCAATGAGGCCCAGCAAAAACATTTTTACATGAAGGACATTTAAAATTTGAGCTTGGGGCTTCAAGGTCCGCCACTGCCTCATAACTTTGTTAAATAAAAGTTAATTTAATTAAAATGTATCAAGTAATTTTACACAGTTACACTTAACGAAACCGGTGTGACCATCTCATACTTTTCTAGATTAAATAAAATAATTTAGTTTTAACAATACATAATTAAAGTTGCGATACCCTATTGTTCACGGTGTTAAAATTGAGAGATCAATTTTAGTTTTGCAAAGCAATTCGAATAAACTATTTTTTTAAACGCAGATTAAACTGATAACAAAAATATGCTTTTTCTCCCATGTCTGATTGCAATCATTAATTATTAAAGTTATAATTAAATAACTTGAAACAGCTATGATGCACGTTTTGACTGCAATGGGAAAATTATTCAAGGATGAAGAAATGTTTTACATAAAGATGGCTCATAAGAAGATGCTAGTTCTTACCACAGCCGAAGTTTGTACTTCTGCATTTTGCTTTTCACTTTTTATTTCCGACACCCATGACACCCATAGAATATATTGTTACAACACCAAATTTTCAACAATCAAATATAAATTGTTTCCACTAAAAAGAGAGACAGAGTTAGTAATTTAAAAACTTTTTTAGGAATTTTATATTTTCAGATAGTTTAGCTAGCACAGCAAGTCATAAGATGATACAAAACTCTCTGAGCTTGAACCATGTCCTGAATGTCTTTCAAGAACTATATTAGGAACCGTTGGATTTAGACTCCGTTTCAGTAAGAAAGGTGTGCGCCGACGTATTTTATGTCCACGTGGTTCTGAACCAAAGGTAACTTTTCAAAAGGAAGCTAAGAAAAATAATCATATCAAAAGTCATAAATAAAAATGTCCAAGAGATCACGCTAAGGTGTTAATAATCTAGAAAGAGCTTGTGCTACGGTTTCGACATTAAAATTCGGTAGTCCTTGAACCATGTCTTTCATGTCATTCAAATTGTATCTTGAAAACCGTTGGGTTTCAAAGGCCGGTTCCAATTCGAATAGTGTGCACCATCAGTTTTTAGGTCCAAAATGATTTCAATGAACCTATAATTTGAGCTAATTGATATACATTTTAATGATGCTGAGTAGTCATTGGGGTGGTGGAGTGGTTAGTATTTTCGCCTCGCAGCAAGAGGAGCCGGGTTCGATCCCAGTTTGTGGAACTGGGTGAAAACTCGGAACAACTCCTTCTGCGTTGAGTTTGCTAGTTTTCTCCCCGCTGGTTTAAGGGGAGGAAATTCCAGCTCTTCGGTTTCCCCTTCCATAAAAACGTTTTGAGGTTAACGGTAATAGTAAGTTTAGGGAGCTAATGTCTCGCGTGGCATGAAGGGGGCTTGCCACCACCCTCGTACGCATTGTAACCCAGCCACCTGACACAATTGCTTTTAAGTCCACCTGCACCGTCTCCTATCTATCTGATCGCTTCACTGCTTGACTCTGAGACAAAAAATTTTTTTCCGAAACGGCGCAGTGCGCATGCTCGAGTAAAATTTATTTGGTGACGTAGCCGATGCTAATCGTGCGCCTGAAACTCTCGGATTGTAAGCTTTGCTTACGTTCGGAAGTGGATTTTAATTTCAGTAAATATTTAGATTATTTTATTACGACGATGGGGTATTGTTCTGCCTTTAGTTGTAAAACGTTGAGTGCTTCTCCGGGAATAGTTTCTTTCGTTTTCCTTTTCAATATCAATCTTTATTACAGTTATGGACTTCAAAAATTAAATGTTAAAATTTCACTCCTACGCAGGCTACACGGATCTGTCCTTTGCATTTCGAACGTGAATGTTTTGAGTTAGATGGAGATCTTAATTTTTTAGAAACAATTGGCTATGCAGTAAAAAGAAATTCGAAATTAAAGAAAACGTAGTACCTACATTTTTTATTAATATGATAATAAGCCTGTAAGTACTGTGGCTAAACCTAGATCAGCTTTTTTGAAAAGGAGAAGAAGAGAGGTCAGATTATAAACACCTAGTTTCATATAATGTTTGACAAATTTTTATGTCTGACGTTATCCCATTATTTTTAGATTGTCCAAAATTTAATTGCCGAACAGTCAACTTCAAAGGATAACGATTTAATTGATAATAGGGTCATTCCACGTCAAGTCGACAACTCATGCAACCATGGGTCGGCCGAATCAAATGAAATTTAAACCGCCTAAACTAGGGACAAACCCATGGGGAAATTGAAATTTTCAGTTAAATTGATGCCGCGGTTGCGTAACTAGAGCCTTTCAAAAATAAGTCACTTTTTCAAAGTCTTGAAAAGTTCATTTTCGCACCCTCAAACATTTTAAATAATAAATTGAAGAATATTTCGATGATTACTATGAAACTCTCGATTTTAGGGTAACATATATCGCTGATTTCGAAAACATTGATTATTATTTTCTTTATATTACCGTTTTATTATACCAAGTTAAAACTTCGTGATTTTTATTCAACGGGGGGTCATTTTCGACGGCCAATTTCGTGATGAGGGCAAATTTCGATTTTGGATTGTAGACATTCATAAAAATGCTTTTAACATAAGCTTTAATTTGATGTACAACACTTATTGTCTTCACTATTTCTAATAGGCGAAATATTAGGTCAAAGTCAGTAATAAATTCTCGACATTTTAAAAAAGATTTTATTTTAAAAAATTAAAAAGATAACACTCGATTTGACTAGTGCTTCCAACCGATTCCCAGATATCAGTTACGATATCTGATCTGATATTACATTATATTACAATGTAATATAATGTAATATCAGATCACATGCGATGTAATGCGATGCAATGTAGTGCCATGCGATGTAATGTAATGTAATGCGATGCAATATAACGTAATTTTATGCGATGTAATGTAATGTACAATGATGTATTATAATGTAATAATTACATTATAATACATCATTGTACATTACAATCAATATCGGTATAAAATGATTTCGATTAAGCTGAATCATTTACTTAAACTGCAAGGTTCGCGCTGAATCGAAATCATTTTATACCGAAAAATTACGACCAGGGTATATGCATTTAGAAGAGCTAGGATCGTGCCATATTAATTCAAGCAGAGTAAATGTGTATGGATTTAAAGGAGCTATCGAAAGTCGCTACTCGGTGTGGACCTTTAATTGACCATTAAAATAACCACGCTAACGCGATCTCAGCTTCAGTCAGGCAAATATCCATAGGGTCCTATATTAGTACTAACGATAGCGTATACGTATTAAACACATATGAAGTTAAGTGTTTACTAACATACGTAAATAAACTTTTGAAGACGTCCATTGGCCTCGTTGAGCGTAATTTTAAAATTTTTGTAATTGATGTTTGCTACATTTTGCTGATTTCCCGGGGCGGCATCGGGGGGAAGGGGGGGACAAATAATGAATATATACCACACGCGATTGTACGTTTTTATTTCTTTACTTTTTTCAATAAAAAAAAATACGGTGTCCCCCCCATAAAATTAGTCTGGAGCCGCCCGTGGCGATCTCTAGTTAACTTCGTGTAAATGTCCATAGCCTTATTCCAACGTGGCGCCAAATTCAGTTTTCGTTAATCGGACTTACGCCTACGCATAAAATTACTAGGGCGAAAATTGAATTCGTCGCGAAACTAACAAAAGTAACCAAGTGGGAACTCGGCTCAACGAAAATGCTACCCAACGTTTATCTCGGGGCGTCGAAATTGCATAGCAGACGATACTACCTTCAATAATCTATTTGGATTTTAACCTGTAACCTTAAGCTCCTCTTACTTTTCAGGGTGTAGCGCGGAGATTTGTTTTCGTCGTCTTAAGATGCCTTCACGCGCTGCTGTGCCATTAGTTAAAATTGTAAAAGTTTAAAAACCAGAACATTATAAAAAAATTTATAAAATTTCCCGACTTTTCAAATTTGTAACTAAAATAAACACTATATTTAAAATTTATATTTTAACGTTAGTTAACACTTGTAAAATAAATTTAAACTATTTTCAATATATAAAACGCCTTCTAATATTTTAATTTTTTAAGTATTTGAGGAACAAGGAGCCCACTTTTAAAAAATCTTTGCCTACACCTAAATATTTTCTGGCGTCGCCCCTGTTCGTTTCTCAAATGAGCACATGAAAATATTTATATTAACCTTCAATTTGTTACATATTTAGAATTTAACAAAAATATTACTTCTAGGAACTATAGATGGTGACAAAACCCGTCAACATTTGTTATTTTAAATGGCTTGGTGAGATGTTTAGATATTTCTCAATTTCTGTAAAAACTTCTTTGGTGAATATCTTTTGAACCAATGCGTCGATTTGAATAATTCCTACACTTTCTAAATATAAATCCACCCCGGAGAACACGAAAAATGACCTGAGATCAAAATTAAAAAAGTTGACACCCCCTCTTTTAGGCCGAAATAGGCCAAATTATAAGTCTATCCAGAAAATGATTTTGGCCAATTTGTAGCTAAACATCTATTACCGATGTCCGCTTCGACTTGTGCAACTATACAAGAAATGACGGGCGAAAATATTCGAAATCTCCCACGGGCAAATACTTTTTGAACAGAGTGTACTTGGAAGTAGAACAAAGCCTCTTTCATGCAATGAAAAATCTCTTACGAGCAATGCTACAGAAATAGAAAAGCATTATGAAAGTAGGCAAAAAATCACCAAGATCGGGCTGAAAATCTGCTTCAAAAGCAGAGGGTTAGAACGCGAGTATCTGAAGATGGAGGGATTTATTGAAGAATCTACAAAACATATGAACGTTTTCGATAGTATGATACGGCCATTATTCAGTCTTTCAGCCACAAGATCCTAATTTACATCTCGATACAGAGATGCATAGCACTACTAGACCATAGCGCCGAACCAATTTTCAACGATAATAAGTGGCGCACCTATTTGCGGAAAATAATCAGCGGCGTTAAAAAAAATCGGCGGTGGTGGCGCCTAAGGGGAAAAACTGCCACCCCCACCTCAGAAATAGCGCCAGCCTTTTAATAGACCGCTAGAACTTAAACTGTTAAACACATTTTAAAAAAATACGTGTTTCATAGAATGTAAAGTAAATATTAACCACTTTTTTCCAAGAAAGAGGTAATTTTGGTTACATACTCTCATATCGAACTTATTTAATCATAAGTGTGCCAGAAAGAACATTTTCACAATGAGACCTTGTTGCAAGGATATGACATAATTGACGTCAGTTCCCAATCGATGACGGTTTTATCGTCCTTAAAAGTAGTTCTGGCGGCGAGGGAAGGAAGTTAAAAACAGTTTTACGCGAAGTTAGTGCTGTATTTTCGTTGGTGGCTGTGAAACAAGGTCACATTTCAATTTTTAATACAGAGATGTTAAATAGAGGCACACTTATGAGTAACTATGTTGCATATGATACTATTGAACTAAAACATTAAAGCTAGTTATAACAATACTGCGTTTATTTACTTTTAAGAAACGTTTACTGGGAGCCGAAACTATCGTACAGACAACCAACGAGCCAGCCCTCTACCGCAGAAATTTCATCCCCCCAAAACCGGGTTTTTCAACACCCTCCCCGTTTCTGTACTTATTACAATATACGAGGGGAGGCAATTCCAAAGCCGTTTTCGTTTCTCTCTCTCCGATCCCAGCTGTCTGCTGCAGAAAATCTTGGTGCCCGCGGTGCAGTGGTGCCAGATCTTTTGGAAATTATTAATTATTTCCAATTTTATAACGCGAGTACGGTGCACCCAACAGCCTAGAAATCGTAGCACTACGAAAAAAAATCTATGTAGTTAGAATTTAGATCTCAAACCGCATTTATTATATTTTTATAATGGAAATTAATTCAGCGGCAAAATAAAAATGTTTCGGCGGCGGCGTTTCGGCGTTATCCAAATAATCGGCGGCGGCGTTCGATCGGTGGCGCTATCCTCTAAGCACTACCAATGAAACTTCAAGACAGACCCATGAGATTGAATGATAGCAGAAGTTGTATGCCCATCTCAAATCCTTTAATTCCAGATGCTGCATCCAAACAAAATTCCGATTCAGGGGTAAACCAATACAAACATCTTCCACATTGCTATGCCATTAAATGAAGTGATCTAAACGGCCTAATATCAAAGGTGAATATTTGATAGGAAACGGTTTTATCAATTTGAAAATTATAAATTTAATAAGCGTAAATATCTTTGACATCAGGCGAAACCTTGTTTCGACACTGATACTTTCGCACAGTTGGAACTTGAGCGCTTCAAGATGAGAGTGCCGATCCAATTTCCAAGTCGGGTGCGAACTTAAGCAACAATCAAGAGAGCGATCAGGAGCTGAGCGGCACTTCAACCAAAATGCCCATCACTGGCTTCGAGGTTTCCACAGAATTGCGCATGCGAAGGTTATGTGTCAATAAGGCATAGATCGAATTTACTCTGATTACAATTTTAGAGAAGAGTTAGATAGGAACTCATGTTTACCGTGTGGCTAAACCATATTCTGTTTCAATAAGAATCCCGTTGTATTTGCAAATACTGTTAGCCAGCCGAGAAGAAATAGAAAAATCGGATTTCTATAATCCACACCACTGCCACCCTATCCTTCAGATAGTTAACATACGTCTCGTATATGTTTTTTGGACACTTGAAGTTCCTTAAACCGTGTAAGATTCCCGAAATCCACACATTGTCAAAAGCACCCTCTATATCTAAAGATATCAGACTGGTGTTACAATTATTTGCCTTGATATCCCTGATGCGGTTCACAATATTGGTAAAACAGTGAGTCGTGGCCCGACTATGTCTAAACCCATATTGTTTTGCAATTTGTTGCTGTGTAGAAAGTAATAAAACCCTCTTGACATCAGCTTATCCAGCACCTACTCTACTACAGAAAGTAGCGAGAATGGCCTGCAGGCCTTAGCCTTAGCCTGTCTCTGCCATCTTTATACAGAAAGACAACTAAGCAACCTTGCAAAGCTTTGGGAAGTATCCCATGCTGAGGAAAGCGTTGAAAAGCCTGACAAACAACGCTGGGCAAGCTAAGAAAACGATCTTGAAAAGCTCGATGGTAATACCATCCTAACCTTGCCCTTTTTAAAATAGTTGATGGTCTCCAAAACCTCATCACTAGTAAACGGTTCATCGTTCTGACTCATGAAGACTTCGTTCAATGACTCTCTTATTGTCGTGTGTGCCTCCTCATCATCATCCAAGGAGTCCTCTTTAAAAAGAGTTTTTAACAGAGTAGACCACGTCTCCTTAATACCTGTAGTTAACGAACCTTCAGGTTTTTTGATGACATTTAATGCATTCGTGCACTTGACTTTCTAAGTGGCCAACTTATAAGGTAGGGAGTAAGGATCCTCCCATGAAACATTTGTGCAGAAGTCCTGCCAAAACTTAAGCTTCGAGTCAGCTATAAGTGCTTTACAGGTTTTCGACCTAAAGCGCCTCCCGGGCTGCTTGGTCGTTGGTTCTCTGGAACCTCCTCCTGAGCAATCGTAACTCCTTCCTCTTGTCACTGACAATGTGAGTTCGCTCGTCCACCAGGGAGTGGACTTGTTTCCCTTGCTTCCACACAACTTTGAGCATTCTTTCGAACGTCCAATAATGAGATTATTAATCTCAACTGCACATTCCTAGACCTCAACCTCATTGTCGAACGAAGAATCCAGCAACCTCTCCAAGTCAGACCTGATATAGTCTTGCAACCTCTCAAGACCAATATCGAATCATTATCCAGGACAAGATCACAAGAAAATATACTTGTGATCACTGCAGCACTCCCCGTTGCTAACACGCCATTCAATTACTTTACTCGCAATTGCCATAATAGAGACCGTGAGATCCACCCATCTCTCACCATTTACGGTCCAAAACGTCGGGCCACTACCCGGAACGTTCTCGACGTTCAAATCAAACGAGTTTAAAAAGTCGATTAACAACGTCCCCCTCTCATCGTTGTGCTTTGATTCCCAAAGCGCATGATGGGCGTTAAAGTCACCACACAAGATAACCTTTTTTCCATTCTGCACTCTTAATTGATTCAATGCCATTTGTATATAAATTGAGAACAGGCACAAGCTTAGATTCCCCAAGATCACATCTACCACCACCATGTAAGAGTCTTCGTAGAGAACAATCACTTGTGCCTGAGGGTTGAAGACAGCTACCTTTGGATTGTCTTGGGAACAGACAATCCTTGTTGCCATGTGTATGACACTTACCCGATCGTTAATTGCATATGGTTCCAATGCCTATAAAGCCGTGCTGGCAACACTGTCTTAGCGCAGAGGTTGCAGTTTGGCCCTTGCCTAAGTTGATCTGCAGACAACTAAGGTTCCTACTCCCATCCTCCATAGTTGGTTCTACTCTTTTGAAACTCTTATACACTGGACACTGGTGATCCAGAGCCGATTGCGCAGTGTTGTTTGTTTTTTTTTCCTATTACTCAGGTCACAGTTTATGCAAGTCTTAAGATCACTCTTACAATCCTTGTAGCTGTGATCCTCAATGCACCCACCTTCTATATGTCCAGTCTTCATGCACTTAAAGCATCTTGGAAGATACACATACTCTCTGCGTATCCACCAAGAGACGCTCAAAATTGATCATAAGGAGGTTTATACGGAAGGGCCGCTAAACTTACTGTTTGTTTCCCCCATACATTTCGCCCAAGGCCGCGATACTTCTGAAGGCACCAGTTAGTGCACACCTTGACAAGATAGGGGCTTGGATTCATAATTAAATGAGGTTTGCTCGACAGCTGTTAAGGTCTGATCGGTTACCAATTTTAAACGCTCAGAATAGCGAAATCTATTTCTAACTTAGTTGCAGCGTTGCCAATCGTACTATAATTATAGTACATTTCGATAATATTACCTTTCGATTTTCTCCAAACTATAACTTCAATTGCGAACTGTTCAGTACGCTTTTTCCGAAAATTTTACTTTATTTCATTTATTTTTGCGATAATTAAAGAAATATTAGAAAGTCCGTTAATTTTTAGGCTTCGATACAATAATTTCAGTTAGTTGTCTAAAATTGAGACATGATCTTTTTAAAATTTGTCCAGTGAAGTTGTCAATAGGCACTTAAATAAATCATCATCCATGGAAATCGACAAGAAGTAATATTTCCGAGAGCTAGGACCAGCAAGGTATTGTTTTAATAGTGCTTGTGGAAATAATGAAAGCTTTTCACCTGTAAACAAAACGTCGTGTTTTTGCCAAGCCGTAATATGTCAAAAAAGCTACCTGGTTAAAAATAAAGTCATAGGGAACGCTTTTTGCTGTCGTAAAAGTAAAAATTTCAATCATTTTGACAAGCACTATGTAAACAGTGATGTCCAAGTCCTGGCTCTCGGAAATATTACTTCTGGGCGATTTCCTTGGAGGATATTCCTAATCACACTTCAGTTTGAACCACATAATTGTTCACACGTGATTTAAAATTTCCGCAATAATCTTAAACAAAGCTTACAATTGTTAGTGAAAGCCCGATTCCGGACCCTTTGACTTTCTCGGCCTGACTGTTTTCGTCGATCTTGGTCTCTTTTGATATTCAATAGGTCGCCAAAACGTTTCGACTGGAGCTCAGCTTTTTTACTATTTCCAGCGCTTTTGCACTTCTTTTTTCCATGATGAAGCTATTTAATTGCTATTCTAAACGTTTCGGACACTGTAAGTACCGACTAGCTACTTTCATTAGTCACACTCAGCTATCGAAAGCATTAATTAAATCATAAACGTAGCCATTTTGACAAATGGTAGTTTAAAATTTTAATGTTAAGGTCACGATAATTGCCTTAATTGATCACCTAGGTGTATTGCATATTTCAATTCAGACACGACGCCATCTGAAAATGGAAGATACGAATTAACGCTCATCAAAAACATCGATGCCAACATTTTGTTTCTGTACGATTTTGCCCGATTTGATTTGATGTCACGATGGACATCCGATGTCTTGACGTCATACGAGTCGGTGTTTATAGATTATCTGGTGGAGAAGTTAAAATTATAGAACTGTTGTTATATTCAACAATTCAACTGGTTTGGTCAAAGGCCTATCATTTAACTGAAATGTATCAGCTACTGAAATGGTCGTTTTCGCTTTTTAATTAAAGAACTGATCGTTGCAACTGTTAATAATATTGTCGTCAACAATTTCGTCATATTCCAACTCTTTAATTATTGAAAATCAATTTTTTTGCTTCCTCCGATTTTTGGGCCCCGTAACATTTTAAGCCTACATTTTTAAAAACAGCGCTGACTTGAAATAACACCGATCAGTAACTGCATAAATCTTTATGACGACAAGCGCTCATCAATGAAACATCATTTGAAAACTGATTTTCCCCACATTTGCGGTACCGAATGTACCCCAGAGATAATACAAGCGGTAACTTGTAAAAAAATTAAGATTAAACTTTACGTTCGCGAATGAAATCTTCGTGATAATTAATTTTGTGATTTTCAGTTCGTAAATTTTAAATTACCAGATATCATTTTAAATTACCAGATATCATTTTAAATTACCAGATATCAATTTAAATAAAAAAGATATACGAATATTAAAGAAACTCTATAATCACAGTTTTGGGTTTTGGTAAATAATTAAGCATTATCGAAGCAATTTCGGAGACCGTACGAAAATGGGATGAAGGCGAAAGTGGGAATGTTGTCCATTTCGAACCTTTCGGGATTGAACAAGGCGGGGTTTTCAAAGTGCCGTTCGTTTCTCTGAATACTAGTGGTGAGCCCTTCCTGCCACGCGAGTCAACAGCTCCCTGTAATTATTATTACGGATTTTCTCTAGTAGTCCAAATCATTTTCTTAGCGTTCAGTACCTTTCGCTATCGATGTCTCAACATTTATAATATTTATGTACATAGGGGCGGTAATTAAAATTATTCAGAGTTGCAGACAAGTCTTCCATGGTACTTATTAATAATAGCCCAAATAAATAGCAAGATAAATACTTTAAAAGACAAGACATTTTTCGGTTGAAGAATGGTACTGATGAGGATATCTGGAGAGACATGCACAGTCGTGGACACTATATTCACATAATTTACAACCCGCTCCACGATATAAGTAATATACATTTTTTAAAGCAAATAAGTAACATTTCGTGCCCACGACCGGTCCAAATTCTTCTTCTCTCATCTTGAAATATAATTAATCATCATCTTCATCAGCCCCTCTCTGGGCCGCTACCCAGGCTGAAAGGAAGAAGCGCGAAAAGTACTCGGCCTAGAGAATCGTTTCGTGTTTAAGGCTGTAGCAAATGAGACTCTCGGGTTGTTAGGGCGCGAAGGTTTGTCCTTGGTCCATGCCATAGGCCAAAAGATTCGGTATGTAACGGGAGAACTGCGTTCGCCAGAATAACTGCTGCAACGCATCGTGATCGTGGTCCTACGAGATAATGCAGCTTCGATGCTGAACACTTTTCCGCCAGGTTCTTCCTTAGAGGAATGCCTATTCATCTTATAAATAGTTGTAAATATTTCTTCATAGTTGTATATTCTTTTTGTAAATAAATCACATTAATCAATAAAAAGTGGAACTAAAGTGGTGAATATTTATTTAAATGGCATTGTGCTTAGTTATTACAACAATTATAATTACAACTATCCCGAAGAAATAATAATTCCCGAAGAAATCGTTGAAGAGTTTTAGATTTTAAGAAAGCAATATCCATCCAAAGAATACTAGCATTTTTTCAGACTTTTCTGATGGTGCGCGATCATGGGAGGGAACTTTCCCCGCCAAATTTTATAGAATTGGCAAACCTTCTCCATTGAAATCCCTTTACCGAACACCGTATTGTAAAAAATTTCTTAGTTTTTCAATTATTTCAATCGAACACTGAAAATATGAAGAATTATTAATAATTAATATTAATTTTCTTGCCTTCTTTATTTCAAGTAAGCTTAAATTTTTGTTGACATAACATTTTTAATGCCGTATTATAAAACTTTACCTGAACTAACAGCCGTTAAATATAAAAAACCCACTCACACTTAGATCTTGCTTATTTTTGTTTTTTCTTAATTGGATATTTTTGGGTTTTAATTAGAAACAATATTGGTACATTGCATAAAATTAGAATGTGAAATTTTATTAAAGGTTTGAACTTACTAATTTGCATTTCCGATTTGAAGTGTTTCGCGATTTGTCGAATGCCTGAAATGTCACACAATACAATTCTATTAACCTCGGCCCAAGTAAAATGTCTGGAAAGTGATGGCCAGGAAAATAATAATAAACATGGCACTTTGTTTGATGGCAAATTAACTACGGTCAATGATTGGCCCCCTTAACTAAGGTATTACTTAAACCATGCGTGATTTAGTTATTACTTTCACTGCAGTGTTAAAAAAGAAAATCAATTCATACACGCAGACTGTCGTTAAATGGGTTTTCGGAATTTTCCCCAAGAAAATCACATCCGGACTCTTCTTAAGGACTAACTACCAAAAGCTTTGGATGAGGAAAGGTTACTGTACTTACTGCGAAAATAATGGCCAAGATGTCATACATTTCTTCTTCAAATCTGTTCCAATATTTGGATTTTCCCGGAAATTTCTGTATTACTTCTAAAACGCTCAAGTAATCAATTTCACCTTCTATTCTGGCCTTTACTTTTACATAAACTCTGTTAAATTATTAAAAGAAATACAGAATCTTAAATAATATGATTTTAACTCTTAAGATCTCATACTGTTGATCATTACAAGATGAACAAAATCAGACGATTATAATATAACTTATAACTATATCATATACTGATAATTTTATTGGTTAAAATCGGTACTTTCACTGCTTACTTTAACGTTTTCATAAAAAAAATTGAAACCAAATATAGTGCAGCCTAAATATCATTTAGTCGCTTTAAAAAGTATAACATTATGATAATAAAACAGTTGATAATTGATATCCAGGGAAACGCTACATTTTACAATGTAAGGCAGAGTTATTTTTCGCCGTGAATTTGTGTATGATTCTAAACTTTGCGCAGTAAAATTGTGCCATAGGTAACTTGCGACCATTTTAAATCCTAGATTCAATGATCCACGTTGGAAGCGAAGCTAACTACTGTCATATGTAAACACCCAGTTCCCCTGAAACAAAATTGTGATTTAGAGTCCACATTCTGGCGTTGATTCCGGCTTACAAAGGATTTCAGAGAATGGTCGCCGAGTTTCAAGTCAAACCATTTATGCCTTTCTTTTAGTGTTTTCGTTAAACAAATATTATCTTTAACAACGGCAGGAAACGTTTATTGAGGTATACAACAGCTATGTCCAATAGTGTTCCATAAAGCGAGCTATCATTATTCTCTTATAGACTTTTATTGGAAATGTTTTACCTCTTTTTAACCTAGAACCATATCAAATGGAAACCTTGGAATTATAGCTTGGATTATATACATATTTGAAATATTTAAATGGGAGAAACGTACAATATCTGATTCTCAATTAACAGTTCGTCGGAGCTTATATTACGAGTGACGCACGCGTCATTGATGTTAGAGTAACCAGGGCTCCCCGCAAAAATAATAAAGGGGCCTCTTTTCAAGGATTTATTTTCTTTATGTAAATTTATGGAACCGGATTTACTTTTAATTTTTCAATTATGCTCTACAAGTATTCCATTGTATTATTTTGTGTGACACCTACCGGTAAAAAAATTCCAAAGCCACGGAAAATCGTTCGATGTTTCTTAAATTTAGAAACCGAAGCCTTCTATAACTAACAAATGTACCCTGAAAATGTCAGAACACTAGGATTAACACATTTTGAGAAAAAAATCCCTGATCGAGCAAATTGAGACACCCTGTATTTTTACTAACTGGATAGCCTGGCGGACTTACAACTAGTAGTGTTCTTAATGAAATAAGGTACTTCTAGAGGTCGGAGTTTGGATAACGATAAACCGTTTATTTGGATAATATCCATAAACAAAAATTATCCAACAAATAATCAGTTATTTTTGGCTTTTTCCCATATTAAATCGTTTCTATTCATGGATAATATCCATGGTTAACCGAAATTTTTATATTTAATTGAAATTTTGCCAGTTAATTTATCTGTTACGCCGATCTCTAGGTACTTCATCCGCTTTTCAGGTTAAATTGCTGAAAGGGATAAGGTAAACTCTTACACAATCGGAATGTTTTAAGTACATTTTACATATTATGAAAGGATTCCAAAACACTACCTACTCTGTACATTAACCTCATCGATGTGTTAATTATATCTTGCATATGAAATTAAATATCGAATAAATTTTTTTAAAGATTTTTAGAATCATTAGAACAAGTACTAAATCCTCCCGAACAGAAATCACGAATAATATTTAAATTATCCTGTACATTAACTATAATCAAACTTATTTGTTAATTCTGGTTATACGTTGTTTCGAGTGTCACACTTATTTATAACTTCTGGTCATATCTGTCACACTTATTCATATCTTCTGGTCATATAATATTTCGATAAGTGTAACAATTTTAAGCAACATTGGGTCATACATTGTTTTAATAAGTGTCAAACTTATTTTTAATTTATGGGCATATGTTGTTAGAATTTCAAAAAACATTTTTAGTCACACTTATTTGTTAATTCGATCATTCGAGTAACGCATTTATTAGTTACTTCTGGTCATACATTGTTTCGATAGTGTCAAACTTTTTATAACTTCTGGTCATATTTTATAGAATTTTTAAAATCATTCATGTCACACTTATTTATTACTTCTGGCCATATTTTGTTAGAATTTAAAAAATGGTGTCGCAGTTATTTATTACTTCTGGTCATATTTTGTTAGTATCACACTTATTTAATACTTCTGGTCATATTTGCGGTTTCGGCTGCTACACTTATCTAATTTTAGTTCCCCTGTTACGGTTACTTTTCTATTTTTATTTGTTCAGGTCTAAAACAAAATCAAAACACCTAGTGATAGGCCCGGAGTAATAATAACGCTTTAAACATTTTTATTTAATTATTTTGTAATGTGCTCTAATTCATTTTGGTAACATAGTTTACCTTATCCCATTTATCAAATCAAAGTAAAAACTGGATGAAGTAGCTTATTTCATAGACCAAACAACTAGTTGGATGAGATTCATAATTTGAGACGCTATTTAATTTTTGACAATGAAATATATCTAACCCACAAGCCTAAAACACTTTTCGCGCGTTTTCCCAGGTCATCTCCCTTTTTTTACCGAGAGCGTAGACTCGGGTACAAAATATATATTTCTAGCAAATAATCGCACCATATAGTTAAAAATATTGAAAAAAGATCTAATTCTATTGTGAACATACATCTTGGCAGTATTAAATTTATATTTGCCTAAGAATTAAGGACTGAAATAACTTAATTCATTTAAAATTGGTGGAGACGGAAATTCTTTATTTAAACGAACGGCCTTGACAAGAAAAACGCGTTGATGGCATAGTCCATTTCATCTATGTCAGGGTGGATGGCATAGTCCATTCTATCTATTTCAGGGTGTGTACGCTTCAAAATGTTTATTTATTTATTGACATTTTTACAGTTGGACAGTGTCGAATTAAACCGTTCTTGGGGAATAACCCCTTAATTTTATGTAGTTACGACAGTGGCGTAACTACGGACCCGTAGCCCCGGCGACCAAGGGGGGCATAACATTTTCACAAACTAGGGTGCCCTTTCCTTTGAAAAATTACTATTTTACGACAATTTCGAAAATTTTACTACTGCTTCATAACAAATAATTTTTTTTTCATAAAGGACGAGTGGCAGGTCACTTCCTTGATTAACGACGCACCCTACAAAGATTATATCCAATTTAACCGTGATTATTTTGCTTAAATTCGATTTAATCACGATTATGTTCATTTAAATCATGTTTAGAATGTTTAAATCTGATTTAATCATGTTTAAATGATTAAATCGGATTTTAATGATTAGATCATGATTTAAAAGATTAGATCATGTTTAGAATGCTTAAATCACGTTTAATCGTGGCTCGAATGTTTACATCTGATTTAATCATGATTGAACGATTAATTATGATTGAAATGTATAAATCTGATTAAAATGATTAAATCCTGAATAAAAAGATTATATCATAATTAGAATAATTAAATGGCGTTTAAATTGTGATTATATTGATTAAATCGTGATAAGATTGATTAAATCGTGATTAGATTTTAAAATCTCGATTAAATTTTTTAATCTTGATCACCCTGATTTAATCACGATTATCTTGATTAAATCATTTTACTATGATTAAGACGCACCCAAAATGGAAGTTACGTGCCCCTCGACAAAGGACCTATTTGATATCTTGCGCCTCCGAGCTACGAATATTTTTGGTTAGGTTAGGACTCAGTGGACCTATATATCTTCGGTTTCATCAGAAAATATTAATTTTAAGTGGTTTTCGGGGTAATTTACGATACCCCAATTTTCGTGGTTTTTATTTTCGCCTAAAAGTCTATATAACGATTCTTAATTGAGGTCCGATTTTCCTTAAAGTTATATTTTTGAATATCTCCGGTTGTGATATAGCCCAATTTGCAATAACGTCGCTTAAATTTAATTGTAAGTCAGGTTTTTTGGACAGCGTATATGGACCCCCGCGCCTTCCAACGTCGTAAATCCTCGTGTTTATTGGTCTTATACGAATATTTACCTCTGGAGTTTTCAAGGTCGTTCCAAATATGACCAGAAAAAACTATTAAGTTTGACACTTTTCGGAGTAGTACACCTGTGTCTACTACTCCGAAAAGTGTCAAACTTAATAGTTTTTTCTACACCTACACGGTGAATGTAATACCCCTCGGAGAGTTAACTATTGGCGGTTGTAGGAAGTAGGTAACAACAAAGCATATAGTTGCTTACAGTGGTGGATTACCGAATAAGGGCCTCGGGCGCTCCTATGGCAACATTGTCTTAAAATCAAAAACACTTTTTCATGAAGGACATTTTAACATTGGGGTCTGGGGCTTCAAAGAAACAGTCCGCCGCTGCCTCATAACTTTGTAAAATAAAAGTTAAATTATTTTAAATGCATAAATTAATTTTATATAGTAAAACAAAGTATCACCGGAGTAATCATCCCATAGTACGTCCGATTAAATGAAATAAATAAGTTTTAACAATACGTCTTTAAATTGCGATGCCTATTGTTTATGGTGGTAAAATCGAAAAGTCAAGGTAAGTGATGCCAAGCAATTCGTATATATTTTTTAAACGCAGATTGAACTGATTACAAAAATATGCAATCATCCATTATTTAAGTAGGGTTAACAGTACTTAAACGAGTATAAATTTTATTTTATTAAAACTATTGCAATTCATAGAGATAATTTTAATTTTATTATTACGCAGGAATTAATATAATTCGAAGTTTTTCATTTTAAATCAAGGAATACTTCTGCGTATTGTTCGATACCAGAGTGACTGAGAAAAATCATATCACCTCGGGTAAGAATCGAACCTACGACCTTTGGGTTACCGTCCCAACGCCACTACCATTGGACTACCGAGGCCATGAATAATCAGGCCTCGGACTTCCAATTTAAGAATGACTGGATCTGGTTCACATTATTGACGGGATATATTTAACCCGTTGTTGACGGTGCCGTAGCATTTAACGTCAACTAATTTATAACAGGAGCTTGATAGCCTGTAGTCATAACATAGAGATAATTTTAATTTTATTATTACGCAGGAATTAATATAATTCGAAGTTTTTCATTTTAAATCAAGGAATACTTCTGCGTATTGTTCCATACCAGAGTGACTGAGAAAAATCATATCACCTCGGGTAGGAATCGAACCTACGACCTTTGGGTTACCGTCCCAACGCCACTACCATTGGACAACCGAGGCCATGAATAATCAGGCCTCGGACATCCAATTTAAGAATGACTGGATCTGGTTCACATTATTGACGGGATATATTTAACCCGTTGTTGACGGTGCCGTAGCATTTAACGTCAACTAATTTATAACAGGATCTTGATAGCCTGTAGTCATAACATAGAGATAATTTTAATTTTATTATTACGCAGGAATTAATATAATTCGAAGTTTTTCATTTTAAATCAAGGAATACTTCTGCGTATTGTTCCATACCAGAGTGACTGAGAAAAATCATATCACCTCGGGTAGGAATCGAACCTACGACCTTTGGGTTACCGTCCCAACGCCACTACCATTGGACTACCGAGGCCATGAATAATCAGGCCTCGGACTTCCAATTTAAGAATGACTGGATCTGGTTCACATTATTGACGGGATATATTTAACCCGTTGTTGACGGTGCCGTAGCATTTAACGTCAACTAATTTATAACAGGAGCTTGATAGCCTGTAGTCATAACATAGAGATAATTTTAATTTTATTATTACGCAGGAATTAATATAAATCGAAGTTTTTCATTTTAAATCAAGGAATACTTCTGCGTATTGTTCCATACCAGAGTGACTGAGAAAAATCATATCACCTCGGGTAGGAATCGAACCTACGACCTTTGGGTTACCGTCCCAACACCACTACCATTGGACTACCGAGGCCATGAATAATCAGGCCTCGGACATCCAATTTAAGAATGACTCGATCTGGTTCACATTAGTGACGGGATATATTTAACCCGTTGTTGACGGTGCCGTAGCATTTAACGTCAACTAATTTATAACAGGAGCTTGATAGCCTGTAGTCATAACATAGAGATAATTACCTCTCCGAGGGGACAAAGTCCCCTACGAGGGGTTATACAACGACCGTGTCTGTCTGTGGGTGGGTCTGTGGGTGGGTCTGTGGGTGTGTCTGTCTGTCAGGACTGCGAACGCGTTCGCATTTTCGGTGCAAAGTGTAATCACTGCGTACGCAGTTTCTCAAAGGGTTGGCAAAACCACCGTGTGACGGTGAGCGTTAACGGATGCATTTGCGGTTTGGTTTGGATGGTGTTTTTTCGCTCACCGTCGTGACGGTTTGGTGTATTACGGTTTTTGTAATGTTTAGGCGTAGGTTGTGAGTGTTGAATTTGTTGTGTTTGTGTTCTGATGCATGTGCATGTTGAGTCTGTTGTGTTTATATGGGCGTTTTCTCTCCAACTTCTTCTTAATGACTTTGGGACGGACCGAGTGCTGAGTGTAATGCTACCTCTCAACGTCCAATGGCAGGGTTTCCACCAGTTGTACACGATATTCGTCTTAGTATCAATTTGCGATCGCATCGGGCGGGATTTGAACCCGAGACCTCCTGATTGACAGGCGGACGTTCTACCACAGAACCACCGACACTTGTTACGTCTTATTGAAAATTAGACCTTCAGCTTTATCGGAAGCGTATTTAATAGAGTACGAAATTTTGGTTTAATTGAAATAGAATTGAAATTGAAATTATTGCATCGAAGAAATTCTAATTTAGCGTTTCTCTATTGATTAAAAACAAATGCGCCACCCAGGTTTCGAACCCAGACCATTCGGCTTGGCAGTCGAGCGCTCTACCACAGAACCACCGATAGCTGCTTAGATTCACTGAAATTAAGACAGGCATCGTAAGCATAATAGGTAATAAAGTCTTTTTTTATTAATGAATTTATGAAGGCCTAATCTGGTATTTTTTAAAGGTTAAATCTTGTTTTAGCGCAGTCAGCCGAGATTAGAGGGTTAAAGGGTAGACCCTGTGGGTGGTCCACTTTCTTAACGACCTATATATAGTTCTGTTAATTCAAAGGAGATAATTTAACGTTAATTGCTTTAAAAGCTGGCGGTTAGTCAAGTGGCTCTCTGTGCTTTGTTGATGGTAAGGTTTTTGCTTCTTGTAAATACATTTGGTGTGGATATTTGGATATCTACGATTTCTAACGCAGTCAATGATTTCTTGGGTGTGCGAGTCATTATATGATATTGGAAATTGGACGGCATTGGTCTTTTTCATGTGGTATGCGTCACAACGTCAACAGGAAGTGAACGAGTCGTCCACTACCAGATATCTACGGTATCTTCATCAAGGGCGAGTGTTGAAATAAAATGAGCGTTAAAGATGCGGCAAGTATTTCGTAAGCGAGTAATTCCAAAAAGCCTCTGTAGATATTTCATTAAAATTTGCTTCGTATTATATTTAACTGATAAACTTGTTCTGTAAAAGGGTTTAATTCAATTGTGCATTGTTATAGTACGTCTAACTTACTGTTGTAACTACTTAACGTATGATATTCTGAATAAATTAAAATTGGTCGTTTCGTCTCAATTATTTTAATTATAATTAAAATTTTATACCGGGCGGGATAGAAATGGGTTAATATTTTTAACAAATAACTCTAAATTGCGGAGATATATCTTTAAGGGTTATCTCGAGAAATTAATACCACTAGGGACAATTCTTCCGAGGAGAGGTATATTTTGGCTTGCCAACTTGTTTTAATTTTATTATTACGCAGGAATTAATATAATTCGAAGTTTTTCATTTTAAATCAAGGAATACTCCTGCGTATTGTTCCATACCAGAGTGACTGAGAAAAATCATATCACCTCGGGTAGGAATCGAACCTACGACCTTTGGGTTACCGTCCCAACGCCACTACCATTGGACTACCGAGGCCATGAATAATCAGGCCTCGGACATCCAATTTAAGAATGACTCGATCTGGTTCACATTATTGACGGGATATATTTAACCCGTTGTTGACGGTGCCGTAGCATTTAACGTCAACTAATTTATAACAGGAGCTTGATAGCCTGTAGTCATAACATAGAGATAATTTTAATTTTATTATTACGCAGGAATTAATATAAATCGAAGTTTTTCATTTTAAATCAAGGAATACTTCTGCGTATTGTTCCATACCAGAGTGACTGAGAAAAATCATATCACCTCGGGTAGGAATCGAACCTACGACCTTTGGGTTACCGTCCCAACACCACTACCATTGGACTACCGAGGTCATGAATAATCAGGCCTCGGACATCCAATTTAAGAATGACTCGATCTGGTTCACATTAGTGACGGGATATATTTAACCCGTTGTTGACGGTGCCGTAGCATTTAACGTCAACTAATTTATAACAGGAGCTTGATAGCCTGTAGTCATAACATAGAGATAATTACCTCTCCGAGGGGACAAAGTCCCCTACGAGGGGTTATACAACGACCGTGTCTGTCTGTGGGTGGGTCTGTGGGTGGGTCTGTGGGTGTGTCTGTCTGTCAGGACTGCGAACGCGTTCGCATTTTCGGTGCAAAGTGTAATCACTGCGTACGCAGTTTCTCAAAGGGTTGGCAAAACCACCGTGTGACGGTGAGCGTTAACGGATGCATTTGCGGTTTGGTTTGGATGGTGTTTTTTCGCTCACCGTCGTGACGGTTTGGTGTATTACGGTTTTTGTAATGTTTAGGCGTAGGTTGTGAGTGTTGAATTTGTTGTGTTTGTGTTCTGATGCATGTGCATGTTGAGTCTGTTGTGTTTATATGGGCGTTTTCTCTCCAACTTCTTCTTAATGACTTTGGGACGGACCGAGTGCTGAGTGTAATGCTACCTCTCAACGTCCAATGGCAGGGTTTCCACCAGTTGTACACGATATTCGTCTTAGTATCAATTTGCGATCGCATCGGGCGGGATTTGAACCCGAGACCTCCTGATTGACAGGCGGACGTTCTACCACAGAACCACCGACACTTGTTACGTCTTATTGAAAATTAGACCTTCAGCTTTATCGGAAGCGTATTTAATAGAGTACGAAATTTTGGTTTAATTGAAATAGAATTGAAATTGAAATTATTGCATCGAAGAAATTCTAATTTAGCGTTTCTCTATTGATTAAAAACAAATGCGCCACCCAGGTTTCGAACCCAGACCATTCGGCTTGGCAGTCGAGCGCTCTACCACAGAACCACCGATAGCTGCTTAGATTCACTGAAATTAAGACAGGCATCGTAAGCATAATAGGTAATAAAGTCTTTTTTTATTAATGAATTTATGAAGGCCTAATCTGGTATTTTTTAAAGGTTAAATCTTGTTTTAGCGCAGTCAGCCGAGATTAGAGGGTTAAAGGGTAGACCCTGTGGGTGGTCCACTTTCTTAACGACCTATATATAGTTCTGTTAATTCAAAGGAGATAATTTAACGTTAATTGCTTTAAAAGCTGGCGGTTAGTCAAGTGGCTCTCTGTGCTTTGTTGATGGTAAGGTTTTTGCTTCTTGTAAATACATTTGGTGTGGATATTTGGATATCTACGATTTCTAACGCAGTCAATGATTTCTTGGGTGTGCGAGTCATTATATGATATTGGAAATTGGACGGCATTGGTCTTTTTCATGTGGTATGCGTCACAACGTCAACAGGAAGTGAACGAGTCGTCCACTACCAGATATCTACGGTATCTTCATCAAGGGCGAGTGTTGAAATAAAATGAGCGTTAAAGATGCGGCAAGTATTTCGTAAGCGAGTAATTCCAAAAAGCCTCTGTAGATATTTCATTAAAATTTGCTTCGTATTATATTTAACTGATAAACTTGTTCTGTAAAAGGGTTTAATTCAATTGTGCATTGTTATAGTACGTCTAACTTACTGTTGTAACTACTTAACGTATGATATTCTGAATAAATTAAAATTGGTCGTTTCGTCTCAATTATTTTAATTATAATTAAAATTTTATACCGGGCGGGATAGAAATGGGTTAATATTTTTAACAAATAACTCTAAATTGCGGAGATATATCTTTAAGGGTTATCTCGAGAAATTAATACCACTAGGGACAATTCTTCCGAGGAGAGGTATATTTTGGCTTGCCAACTTGTTTTAATTTTATTATTACGCAGGAATTAATATAATTCGAAGTTTTTCATTTTAAATCAAGGAATACTCCTGCGTATTGTTCCATACCAGAGTGACTGAGAAAAATCATATCACCTCGGGTAGGAATCGAACCTACGACCTTTGGGTTACCGTCCCAACGCCACTACCATTGGACTACCGAGGCCATGAATAATCAGGCCTCGGACATCCAATTTAAGAATGACTCGATCTGGTTCACATTATTGACGGGATATATTTAACCCGTTGTTGACGGTGCCGTAGCATTTAACGTCAACTAATTTATAACAGGACCTTGATAGCCTGTAGTCATAACATAGAGATAATTTTAATTTTATAATTACGCAGGAATACCAGTCACTCTGGTATGGAACAATACGCAGAAGTATTCCTTGATTTAAAATGAAAAACTTCGAATTATATTAATTCCTGCGTAATAATAAATTAAAATTATCTCTATGTTATGACTACAGGCTATCAAGCTCCTGTTATAAATTAGTTGACGTTAAATGCTACGGCACCGTCAACAACGGGTTAAATATATCCCGTCAATAATGTGAACCAGATTGAGTCATTCTTAAATTGGATGTCCGAGGCCTGATTATTCATGGCCTCGGTAGTCCAATGGTATTGGCGTTGGGACGGTAACCCAAAGGTCGTAGGTTCGATTCCTACCCGAGGTGATATGATTTTTCTCAGTCACTCTGGTATGGAACAATACGCAGAAGTATTCCTTGATTTAAAATGAAAAACTTCGAATTATTGCAATTCATAGGAGACTCTTACACTTTATTAATGTTCTCAAAAAACCGGTGTTACCAGCTCATAATAAAATTGAAATAACACGACTGATACTTCATGGTTTTAAAAAATTAATGCTTTAATTAAATTGATTCCACTATTCTTAAATCTATAGTATAAGGACACGTCGCGGCTGTCCTGGATAAAGTCATATAAATTGAATTTTGTATCCATGGTTAAAAATTTATAATAAAATTAAAGTAACACGACTGATACTTCATGGTTTTAAAAAATTTTAATTGTTATAAATGTTAAAATTGCGAGCTTTCGGGTACGTGACCCCTTGTCAAGCACTAGGTTTACAATAAACTTATCTCCCTTTTCATTATTAACAATTCATTTTTTACCTCCATTCATTTTTAATTCCCCCCAATTTTTAATACAAATTTTCCCTTTATCTTAATTTAATTTCCCGTCATTTTTTATAGTTCGATTCTCGGGTCAAAATTTTACCATTATCCAAATCCATCGTGTGTCCCTTTGTTTTCCAAACATGATTCGCTATTCCGTTGCTTTTTCCCCCTATTTTTATACATTTTTCATGCTCTTTTTTTCTAATTTTAAATTTCCGTTTTGTTTCTCAAACGTATGATTCATTTTTAATTAATATTGATGCCAATGTTTCTGGTTTTTTACTTTTTAAATTAATATCTATGTTTGTTAGCTGTCTATTTGTTTTTTCAGTTATTCCTTTTTTGTATGGGAGAATCAACATATTTCCAAATTTTTCAATTGTTTTGGGGTAATTTACTAACAAAGTGTGAGTCGAAAATATCATTTATTAATTTTTGAGGGTAACCGCATTTTATTAATTGTCTAAAGTAAATTACGATTCCACACACCCAAATAATATAAAAATAGGCATTATGAAAAGTATAAAAAAGATAAAAAAATTACTTTAGACAATTAATAAAATGCGATTACCCTAAAAAATTTTACCACCATAAACAATAGACATCGCAATTTAAAGACGTATTGTTAAAACTTATTTATTTCATTTAATCGGACTTAGTACGAGATGATTACTCCGGTGATGCTTTGTTTTACTATATAAAATTAATTTATGCATTTAAAATAATTTAACTTTTATTTTACAAAGTTATGAGGCAGCGGCGGACTGTTTCTTTAAAGCCCCAGACCCCAATGTTAAAATGTCCTTCATGAAAAAGTGTTTTTGATTTTAAGACAATGTTGCCATAGGAGCACCCGAGGCCCTTATTGGGTAATTCACCACTGTAAGCAACTATATGCTTTGTTATTACCTACTTCCTAAAACCGCCAATAGTTAACTCTCCGAGGGGTATTACAATCACCGTGTAGGTCTGTGTGTGTGTCTGCCTGTCTGTGGGCTGCAAACGCGTTACCTGGGCAAAGTCGTAAACCGTGTTTAAAGTTTAAAGGGAGGCAAAACCACCGTGTCCTGGTGAGCGTTAACGGATAAAATTGCAGTTGGCGCGGGTTTGGTTGTTTTTTCGTTAATGTTCACCGTCGTGACGGTTTCAACTCAGCTTTTCTATTGTTACGTTTATGTTTATTGTGTTATGGCGGTAGTGGGTGATGAGTTCGTTGTGTGTGCGTTTTGTATGTAGGGGTATTCTTTTTCCAACTTCTTCTTATTGACTTTTGGTTCACGGTATTCGTCTTAGTATCAAATTGCAAAAGCATCGAGTGGGATTCGAACCCGAGTCCTCCTGCATGACAGGCAGACGTTCTACCACAGAACCACCGATACATGTTACGCTTCATTGAAACATATAAACTCAGCTTAAGCGGAAGATAATATTTCTAGATTTTAAAGTATACATTTTTTACGTATGAAATTTTAAAGGTCAAATCTTGTGTTAACGCAGTCAGCAGAGATAAGATGGCTAAAGGGTAGACCCGGGGTGGTCCACTTAGTAAGTTTTTTGTAATTTACTAACGGGTTTTCTTATCGACTTAGACATAGTGGTATTAATGCGGTGGTGTTAGTTTGACGGTTATTGACATACTTTTGAATCGTTAAAATACTTTTATTACTTTACTCGTAACTTCGTAATTTATTTTTCGTTTTTTCTTATCGGCTTTATATGTGTGATATATTTCCCTTAATGTGGTTGCTTTGGTTTTATAATTTGAGATATGCGCTGTTGCCTAGACTTCACTATTCAGTTAAAGTTTTTTTGTGTGGGTTATTTACCGGGAATTGTTAACGGTAAGGTGTTTTTGGTTTTTTCTACTACAATATTCATTTCCGTTGGTATATGGATTGACATTTTCTGGATTTCTAAGTATTTGAATTACCTTGTTGCTTGATTGGGTTATTATTATAATTTTTGTTACATATTTCTGTAAATAGAATGTTTATCAGTGAGGGTATTTAGATTCACTTTTTCTTTATTCCTAAATATTTTAATTAACTTGTTACTTGGTGTTGTAATTATTATATATTTTTCTATTGGTTAATTTTCTTGTTTGTTTATAATGTGGGGGATAATTCATATCTTCGATTTTTTATTTGAATTGATTTTTATCGGCTTCGTTCGGTTGCCGCCATGAGCCTACGCAGTTTTTATTAGTGCTTTCACTTATAGTTGTGGTTTTCGCTTAAACTTTGGTTATTCCATATAAATTTGATTGTTTAAGACCTATAATGCAATGGGTTTGGTTTTCTCTGTGTCGTGAGCGTTCTTATAATTTCAGGAAGTCTATGAGTCGTCCACTACCAGATGTGGAATATAGATATTATACGGTATCTTCATCAAGGGCGAGTGTTGAAATAAAATGAGCGTTAAAGATGCGGCAAATATTTGGTAAGCGAGAAAATACAAAAACCCTCCGTAGATATTTATTTCATTAAAATTTGCATCGTATTATATTTAACAAATAAACTTGTACTGTAAATAGAGTTAAATTCAATTGTGCATTGTGTTAGTACGTCTAACTCACTGTTGTAACTACTTAAGATATTATATTCTGAATAAATGAAACTCGGTAGTTTCGGCTCAATTATTTTAATTATAATTTAAATTTTATACCGGGCGGGATTGCGGAGATATATCTTTAAAGGTCATCTCGATAAATTAATACCACTAGGAACGATTCATCCGAGGAGAGGTATATTTTGGCTTGCCAACTTGTTAACTAAACTATTTTAAACCAGGAAATATAAGCTTAATTTTTTATCCGATCGGTACTTTGACTCAAATAACGATGATGTTTTAAATAGATGGAATTCTTTTCTTGACACCGTTGATATCGTTTAAATTAAATAACATTTCGTTTGGCTCATTCTATGAAATTTCAGGCAAATGTCAGCCATTTATCAATACACTCGTAGAATGACAATTGACTTATACCATGAGCTATTATTTTTTTTACCCACGTTTGACACATTCGGGCTCTCAATTATTTTTAAAGCAATTGTACTTACTTGTCATTTTAGCAGCCCCTTCTCTCGCTGGTTTGAAGAAGTAATGCAAGTGTCCCAAGAAGGGCAGGGTTTTCATGCTGGATATTTCGGAGTCCCTTTACTTTCCACTATTTACACTTTTGAACAAATACGCAAATAGAAATACAACTGCAGAAATTAACGCCAACGCTATGGTGGCAATGGCTTCCATTCTAGGAGCACGACGTTGTATTTAGCCTAAAATTCAATGTGAAGTGACCAAAAAGTCAGAAGTGGGGGTCAAAATAATCAGCTGGGCTTAATACCCAATGCACAGTCCCAGGCCTAAGTCACCCAGCGTCTTATAACTGAATGTTGAAATACCTCCAGTTTTAGTGGTCTACTATATAATGAAAGGGAATCGAATATTGAGCAATATTTTTTATAAACATTAATTTTAACGTTTCCAAATAAGTTTTTTTTAAATATTTATATTTTTCCTCAAGTATAACTATCTAAAAGAGAGTTTATTTAGTTTCAGGTACATTTAAATGATAAACGAAGCTTTTATTTCATTGCATTTTTAATAAATTTAAATGGAAAGATGAAGTTATACTGAAATGAAACGCGTTTAACATTTCCTTATTAGACTTTCCTGTTTGCTTAGAATACAACACAGAATGGATCAGTCCTTTTTTCAGTAATATCGGGTAGCGTTCTTTGGGTTGTACTGCGCCAAAAATGTGGAAAGAACTATGGTCCTAAAGTATGCCCATTTCGAGATATGGCTCGTTACATATTATTTGAAATACATGTTATTTTCTTTTTGAAGAAATAATTTAAATTGAAAAATGCATTGGACTAGTCTCATCAAAAGTTACGGATTTTGCATAAGTTTGCTAACTTAGTTGGTTTCTAATAACAAGACGTGCCAAATCAATAGAGACAATATAAACTTGGACGAAAAAAATTATTTTGCGATGCTTTTGGCTTGAGAAACTGTTACTGCCTAATTGCTAGTCTCTGCATTTGCATGTACTACTTCATGAATTTCAAAAAGGTTATTTTTTAAATCTTTAATACTATTGATTCGACTTTCCCAACGAGTGTCGGATAAAGACTTTAGAGTGGTCCGACTTTTGATCTGCAACACCTCCAATCAAACCGTGGATGCAGTAAATAATTTAAAAACCCTTCGAACAATAACAAAAAGGTAAAAGTTGCTGAAGATGATATGATTTAGCTGCATCGAATATTGTAAGACTAACAAGGAGACATCCCGAAGTGTAACCCACCGATTTTGTTCAAACTCGGGGAATGGTACACCTTCTTGTAACTTGAAATATCCTAAATATAATTTATTCAATGGGCAACCGTTTTGCCATGGCAACGAAAAATGTTCTTGACAACAACAAATGGAAATTTCCCATTGAAAGAAACATGGGATGCTGACAGATTGCTAGGACCCCCCTGTGAAAAAATTGAACAAATTTCAAAATATCGAAAATGCCAAAAATAGAAAAAATAGATAAAAATTGACAAAATAAACATCAAAATTGATCAACTTTTGTTCAATTTGAGGTCAAAATCCCATGTTATTTTCAATGGGAAAATTTTATATTTTGTGTTGTCAAAAACATTATTCGTTGTCATGGCAAACGTATGGTTGCCCAAGAAATAAATTATCTTCAGGACCTTACATGATACATGAAGGTCTACCAATCCACTGAGTTTGAACAAAATCGGTGGGTTACATTTCGGGATGTCTCCTTGTAAGAGTATGATTGGAGCAGGGCAAAAAAAATATTATCTCTGGTTTTTCTTTAATGTTAATGATTGTTGTATTGACCGCGCATATAAGCCCCGTTGTCATATGCTTGACCTCAACAGATTACTAAATCTAAGTGGTTATTATCCAGAAATTCTAAAACAAACTTTGTCTGAATTAGAACCAGTGCTATCATTATTTTGCAAAAATCCATTAAGTATTCCTTGATTTCAACACACCGCATTAAAATAGAGGGGTTCTTTATGACTAACATCTGGAATGTAGTCCATGATAAAAGATAAATATTTTGCTGCCCTTATCGAAACAATTGTTTTTGACAATACTCTAACTGAAGTAAAATGAATCATTTAATTCTGAATATCCTTTCCTAAATAGCTTCTAAACCTATCTTTGTTATTTACACGCCTCAAGTGCTCTGACTTTACAGGGCCGAACAATTCCACTTGGGCTAAGAAATTCCCATTTCCAGGGTCTCACGATGTGTCCTTAATGAACTTTCAGATAAACTTTGAATTCTAGCAAATATTCTTTCAAGGACCGCTCGCCAATGCTTTCTTCGTTATCTTTTAATTGCTGATGAGACTTTTCGACAGTGCTTAAGGTATTTAAAGAATTAGCAATAAAATTCCATTTTTACAGGCATTAAACGTGATCTGGAGACGGATTTAACGAGACCGATTTAACGAGACCCAGACTAGAGTTAGAAAAACGCGTTCCAGAGACATTTTAACGAGACTTCGTAAACTCCCGCTCTCGTTATTTCGCCTTTTTTTTAATATTATCCGCCCCCGTCCGGAGCCAATAAAAACGCCGGAAAATATTGGCGGTAACGGGGCCATTTAAATCGCTCAATTTATTAAATTTTATTTATATACTTACAATTTTTGATGGTTATTTACAATTGTATTTATTTAATATTTACATTTATTCATAAACGCGAATATTATTTAAAAATGGGGTAAGCAAAGGGCGAAGAAGTTTAACCCAGGTTGAATGAAAGGCAAAAGGAAGCAATTGTTGCTGGGCTTAAACTAGAATGGGTTTGGTCATCGGAGTTATGGGAGTAGTGAAAGCCTTCAAAAACATAGTAAAAGCGTGGAAAGAGATGGGCAAAGAAATGTCAGCTGTTGGTAAGGGGACAAAAAGAACTCTCCTACAAATTAGAACAAAATGGTCTGACTTAAAAACATCGTAAAGAAACTGGCCCAAGATTTCATAAGGATTAGAAAATCAACTGGAGATGATCTGACACCACTTAAGAATAGAGTGGTGAAACTAGTTGGCGAAACTATGATTCGTGGTATAGCATGTGTTGAAAATCGCATTGGTACTACAGCAATGAAGAAACTAGAACATTAAACTCTACTTCATATAATTAAAATATAAATTTCATTTGTTAAATATACATGAAACAATAGAAAAAAAAACCCATACCTTCTACAAGCGCTAGCAGTTTCACATACCACCAGCGAGAACGAGTGGTTTTTTATTGGTACGCCAAGTACGGAGCCTTTTCGCATTACTCCTTTGAGTACTCCACCAAGCGAGGTCCAGTGGCGTAGCTAGGAAAATTTGACCTATGGCAAACCATAGAAATTGCGCCCCTTCCCAGGTGGTCAGAATTATAGGAAATGGAATATAAGTGAAACTTAAGTTATTTTGTAATAACTATAATCTTTTATTATAC
Organism: Leiobunum rupestre; assembly: GCF_980474605.1. Taxonomy (NCBI): domain Eukaryota; kingdom Metazoa; phylum Arthropoda; class Arachnida; order Opiliones; family Sclerosomatidae; genus Leiobunum; species Leiobunum rupestre. Next base: position 33,946,964 of record NC_143385.1, on the reverse strand, counting down.
AACAAATATTGTGTAATTCGAAACAAACTTATAGCGTTACCTTCCTTGCTTTGATTGACGAAAATTTGACAATAATATCGTTAAGTCTGTTTTTTCCGTTTAATTGTTATCTCTCGATACTTAGCAAAGCAAGTTCACACAACCTTCCTTGGCCTATTGAAGCTCTCAAATAATTGCGTTAAGTTTTAATTTGCTAAAAGATCGTTCACAACTCGCAATGCAGACAGAAATATCAACATTAAAAAAACCAAAAACACGACGCCAAAAAAAATTAAAACTTTTGTATTAGTATTTTAACTTTAAAGTTCCCTATGGAGAAGTAAGGTATGGAAATTCTAGTAAACATAAGAATTTACCAGAGCTTTCTCGTATTTTTTCTACATTTTAATAAAGACAGTAACTTATTAACTATGTCACATCATAATCCAAGTGCAAACTTAAAAGCTTTGTTTTCCAACGATACAGAAAAAGAAAGGCAGTATTAATTTAGGCAAACATGTCACAGGATTGGGCTTAAAATCAGCTTCAAAAGCAGGGGTTTCGAAAGAGAGGATCTGAAGATGAATTGATTTAATGAAGAATCAACTAACCAGATTAACGTTTTCGATAGTACGATACGGCAATTATTCAGCATATCAGCCCCAAGGCCTTTATTTACAGCCAGATCATGAGATACCAAATACTACCAATGAAACTTCAAATTGACCACATTTAAGTGCATCATATAATTTGTATACCCTTCTCAAATCTTTAAGTTTCAGATGGTTCATACAAACAAAATGGTGATCCTCCATTAACAAAAGAAAGATGAGGTATCTTAATACCGTTTCCGATCCACTGGAAACAATCAAGAAAGTTATTACCCCAAACCGCGGGGAATCTTGGAGGAAACTCAAGCCTACAGTCCTCTCAATCCTTTCCAACGTAAGACCGTGGTCTCTTGGTAAATAGCATGCTTCTATACCAATGTCCTCAATGTCTCCTCCTATATTACAACATTGATTCCTCAGCCGCCCGTACTTACCCTATCAGTAACCCAGAAACAATACTTGTAATATATCAAAACCTGAATTCTCCAAGCGCTTGCAATACTAAATTATAACTAAAACAGTTCTCCGAGCTGAAAAAAACCGTTTAGAGATCTTAGCAGTTAAAGCCATGTAGGTACAAATGTTAGATGGGGTGGCGGATTGGTTAGCACTTTCGCCTCGCAGCAAGAGGAGCTGCGTTCGATCCCAGCTTGTGGCACTGGGTGAAAACTCGGAACAACTCCTTCTGCGTTGAGTTTGCAAGTTCTCTCCGCACTGGTTTAAGGGGTTTTCCCCCGAGTTCTTCGGTTTCCCCTTCCATAAAAACTTGTCTAGGTTAACGGTAATAGTTAGTGTAGGGAGCTGTTGGCTCGATCTCTTGGCTAGCAGGGCTTGCCACCACCCTCCTACGCATTGTAACCCGGCTACCTGAATTAAGGGCTTCAAAAGTCGCGTGGTGCCTTGGGTATTAGCCTAGCTGATTATTATTATTACTTTTAATCTAATTTTATTTCTTCATTTATTTAGTAATGTAGTCAACCATACATTTCGTCTTCCAAATGTCAAATACTCTATTTGTGTATGAAAATAAGTTTCTTCTGATAATATAATTTTTTTACTCTCTTTATTTATTAGATTGGTTGCATTTATAACACAGTTTATTGGTATTGTTATTTTAAAAATTTATTTTTATAATATGGTTTGTACACCAATAAAATATCGAATGAAAATAGATACATTACTACAATAAGCCAACAGTTTCCAAAACTAATTATCTGTTATAAAATGAGCCATATCATTTGGTTTTTGGGAAAATATTTATTTCAAAACTTAGCGGATATTAATTAAAATAAATCAAGTTATAAAATAATTCAATAAATAAATTGAAAAAAAAAGCAATTTCACTAGTGAACAAAAAATGCTAATTGTCTTAAAACCATTTCTAGTTAAATGTCCTATATTGATCCCACGTAACGCAAAGGTCTTTGATTTAATACTTTGGTCTTTTATATAATGCTTTTTGATAAATTGTTGTTCTACCTAATTATCTAGCATTTACATTGCCTAGTCAAGGTATAAACTGTAACAAATGATATAAGCCTCTACAATTAACTGACAAACACTTTTAACGTTATACATCAAATTGGCTCGGTAAGCTCTTGATGCATAACAAATAAACTTTGCAACTCCTAGTTTACCTGAGGAAAGGTTTCTTCTTGGTAGATGAATTGGTTTAAACGCTGGTTGATAGCTAAAAATCTTTGATACACTGAACCAATTCACTATGTCATTACTGACTCATTAGCTAAAACCCCCTGCATACACTACAAGCAAATAAGGATATATAAAAAACCAGGGCTTAGAATACACCCAAAGTAGTAATGTAAAGTTACTAAGACTAGTTGTTGGCTTATTTTAGTGTTTCGTAAATCGTGATTTTGGTTAGGCCTTTGCTCTGAAAATAATTTGACAAAAACATTTTTCGGAAAGTGATAATAAGCTAGAAACTCAAATTTGAATAATTTAAAAGATTCTGAGCTATCGTGTTGTATTATTTATCTTATTAAAGTTGGTAAAAAGAGTTTAATTTAATTTATTTCCCGAGCTCTTGGCGTACCGCAATCCGCCATTGTTGTGGCGAGCTTTTCGGCGGCTAGCGACTGCCGTCGACCTCTCGCTAAATAAGCAGAACGCTTTCCTGTTGTTTTTTTGATCGAGATGTCTCTGCACACCGATTTGGCGCGACGTTCGTGAATTTCCAAAACCATCCTTCCTTTCTGTTAATTTAGCGAGGCTTCGCTATTTTGCGATACTTAAAAACGTCTCTGCACCGGGCCCATAGATGTCAATCTTAACATGTGGCTTTAATACAAAAGATTATTTATGGATTACCCAACAACAAACTATCACTTACTTACGTTCTTTATAAACGACCCGCAAAACAAACTTCCCATAGTGCATGCGCAGCATTGCGAACCAAGGAGAAACTTGAGAGAAAATGTATTCCGCTAAATCATAATTTCGTGGCTTCAAAATCGTTTATTTTTATGAAATTATTAATCTTGAATAGCCGGGCCTATAAATTGAAACCGCCTGATTTTAAGGTTAAGCGCGACCCAAAAAAGGGCTAAAAGTCTCTCAAGCTGAGTTGACGTCTTCTACGACAAAACCGGTGATTTGCCAATATACGCGCAGCAGAGGTTGAAATAAGGAAAACTGTGGAGCTCTAAATATAGTCGCTTACTATAATTATTAGTCAAGCTACCGCTAACCGGAGTTCTGCACGGATGACAGTTTATATGACATTTGGTTGGCGAAAAGCGAAATGGAGGATGTTGATGAAACGAATGGATGTGCTTGTTAACGACGTATTGTTATCTTCACAATTATGTGGAAGATTTGAATAAAGATACTTTTCAGCCCAGTTGGCTCAAAGATATTGAAGAAAATAAAAATAAAGCTTTGCTAACGGCCTAAATCTAGAGACAGCACTACTGAAAGCTTAGATGCAATAGTCGTTCGATAAGCTTTGAAGGACTATTAAGCATTAAATTTTCTATTTAGAGAAAGTTAACGATATGCTTGCCTATCATAAGTCGCAGCAACGTTATTAATAAAAGCTAAAACACCTCTGAAGTTTAGGGCGACAAGTGTGGTTTTAGACTTGAAAATCAGTCATTTAAAAATTTACATAATGGTTGATAAATTTAAAACATTTCCTTTGGTGTCTATAAAAACGTTATCCCACATGGTTTATCGCAATGCTTATTTACAGATAATTACGGATATTACTTGTGTCGTTTGATTTATCCGAAGGCAATGAATATTTTCAAAAGTATTACGACATGGGTAATGGTGCATTATTTGATACTTTCTTTTCACAGTGCCTATAACTTGCACCAATTAATTTTTTGTTTAATCGAAATATGAGTCATATCTCGATAACCTATATTCGTTATTCTTTTCTTATCTTGTATTATTTGTTAATTAATAAATTTAAATTTTTGTAGGGATAAATTTTTTTTTAATTTAAATTTAAGTTTAATGACTTCTAATGTATTTTCAAGTAGTCATCCTAGATTAATGATTTTAAAGGGGGTTTATAGCTGTTTCAACGTTAGCAGCATATGTAAAAGGTAATTTTGCATTTCACAAACAAATATTCAAAAGTTATAGTTAATAAGTTCAAAAGACATTTATTACGAAAGGAAGATTTCACTATCGTGATATCATTCGCACCAGAATCGGTTTGTCTGCTCTTTGTACCATCGTGGTTTTGGTTAATACGGAATCTTCTCGATCCACTGATTTAATAATGAATCTGAAACAGACGTGAGCTAGAAAGGACAGCATGATCTTGTATCCATACACAGGTGCTACAATAATTTAAAAATCAGGTAAGTATTTAGGTGAAACTTGAAATATTTTATTATAATGTATTAACCAAAAAAATAAATCAATGTTGTAAAATTTTATTATTTGAAAGAAATCTGGAGGGAGTAAATACTACAGTAAATAGCTGTATAGTTTGAATGTTTCCACGATAATGCCTTTACAAAATCACTGAAAATTACCAAAAATCATAAAACGATTTCAAAGAATCAGTAAATAGGTGTAAAAGGTTTAAGAGAAAGCTATTTAGAAAATTCTTTGCAATATTCGCGTGAAGTATTTTTGCGATTTAAAATTCGTCAATTTCAAAAAACCAGTAAAAAATTCAAAATATATTTTTAATTAAATTCTTCTGCGTTGTTCATATTTAAGATTTTACACTCAATTTTACAATTGGCCAAAATTTCCATTAAGAACACTCTAGTCAGTGCTACGAATATTTTGGAAAGTCTAAATTACCAGATTGGGTCACCGGGTTTATAATTATTCCTAACTGCGTTTAAGTTTGAACGGCGACATTTTTATACGCGATTTAGAAGATAGGGAGCTGGTGGCTTGCAGGGCTTGCCACCACCCTCCTACGCATTGTAACCCAGCCACCTGAATTAATGGCTTCAAAAATCGCTTGATGACTTAGGCCTAAGATGGTGCCTTGGGTAATAGCCTAGCTGATTATTATTATAAGCAATAATCTTAAACCAAGCTAAGTGAAAGGCCGATTTCTGGCCTTTGACTTTCTCGGCCTGACTGTTTTCGTCGATCTTGGTCTCTTTGAATATCCAACAGGTCACCAAATCGTATCAACTGGATCTCAGATTTTTCATTATTTCCAGCGCTTTTGAACTTTTTTTTCAGTGATGAAGCGATTAAGTTGATATTCTAAACATTCCTGACGCTCTAAGTACCGATATTTCTGGTATGAGCTTCTTTCATAAGTCACTCTTAGCTAAAGAAAACATTTATTATATCATATACGTAGCTATTTTGAAAAATGGCGTTTATTAAGTTTCAATGTTAAGGTCGCGAAAATTGCCATAATTGTCAAGTGATTTATCAGAAATTTTCAGCGTTGATTGGATACCTAGGTATATTGCATATTTTACGTAAAACACGACGCAATCTTAAAAAATGGAAAGAACGAAAGGTACGTTCAGTAACGCACATCAAAAACATCGATGCCATCTTTTTGTTACTGTACCATTTTCGGCGTATTGATTTGATGTCACGATTGGCATCCGATGTCGTGACGTAAACGCGTAGGTGTTTACAGTTTAGCTGTTCGAGGAGTTAAAATTATACAATTGTTCTTTTATTCAACAATTCTACTGGTTTGGTAAAAGGTCTTTAATTTAATTTGAACGTATAAGCTTTTACAATGGTCCTTTTCACTTTTTAATAAAAGACCGATTGTTTCTACAATAAACAGAATGTCGTCAACAATTTCGTCATTTACCAATTCATTAATTATTGAAAATAATATTTTAAACTTGTTCTGATTTTCCAGCCCCATTATATTTATAGCCGCCATCTTTAAAAATAGCGCTGACTAGAAATAACACCGTTCAGTAACTTCCTTAATCTTTATGACGACAAGCGCTCATATAAGCAATTAATCGTTAACATATGTATTGTAAAATTGACGGCATCAAAAAATAAAAAACTTTTCTTCGAGATGTATGGCCGATTGAGCGAAATATAAGCGTATATGATTTCAATAAAAAATAAGTCATTACCAAAGCAATTTCGGAGTCCGTACGAGAATGGGATGAAGGCGAAAGTGGGAATGTTGTCCGTTTCAAACCTTTCGGGATTAAACAAGGCGGGGTTTTGAAAGTGCCGTTCGTTTCTCTGAATAAACGAGATCAAAACATTTACGTTGGTTCCCTTCGGCACAGTTTTTCCTTCTGGAAATAAATACATTTTATAAATCATTTTATTACCTTATTATCAAAAAAAGTCTTATGATGTGAAGATTTCATGATTAACTTTTAATCGTTAATGAAACGCCAGGATAATACAGAAAGCACCACTTTAGGCCCAAGTCATCTAAGGACTTATATTCCCTTTAATTCTATTGTTCGGGTTACAATTACCATATAGTGATGTGCCCTTCCTGCGACGCGAGTCAACAGATCCCTGTAATTATTATTACGGCTTTTCTCCAGTAATCCAAATCTTTCTCTTAACCTTTCGCTATGCATGTCTCAACATTTTTATTATTACTCATTCTATAAAATACACGACATTTATCGGTTATCGAATGGTACTGATGAGGATATCTGCTGGCACATGCACAGTCGTGGACACTCTATATTCACATAAGTTACAACCAGCTCCCCGATTTAAGAACCATCCCTTTTTATTTCAAATAAGTTACATTGTGTGCACTCAACCGTTCCAAATTCTTCTTCTGTTAAATCTACAATTTAAAAGTGCCACCTTACACGTACCTTCTCTCATATTTAAATATAATTGATCAATTAATAGTGGAAGTAAAGTGATGAATGTTTAATAAAATGAAATTGTGCTTAGTTAAAACCACAATAAGAAAAACAAAGATCATAAAAATACCTAAAGAAATCAATGAATAGTTTTAGGTTTTAATGAATAAATATCAAACCAAAGAATAATTGCATTATTCCTAATGCTCTGAATATATTTTTGGATCATGGGAGGGATCTTTCCCCATCAAATTTAATAGAGTTGGGAAACCTTTTCCCTTGAGTTTCAATTTCGGAATACATAATGGTAAATATCTACACAGTGTTTCAATCATTTCAATTGGACACTGAATATATCAAGAATTTTAGTAATTATTGGTAAAAAATGTGATTTTATTTTAAAAATGAAAGTCAATCCTAGAAACTCAATTTCTCAAAATTTTCTTGCCTTCTTTATTTCAAGTCAGCTAGATTGATTTTTTACTTAACATTTCTAATGCGGTATTACAAAAATTAATCTGAAACACAGCCCATTAATTTAACATTTCTACTAACACTTATTTCACGAATTATAATTGAATATTATTAAGTTTCATTAAGTAATAATATTGGTTTATTACACAAAGCTAGAGTGCGAAATGTAATTTGATAATTATACTTACTTATTTTCATTTCCGATTTTAATTTTCTTCCAAGAATAGGAGCTGGTGGAAAGAGTCTCAACACCTCCTTTGATTGTTCATGAAATTAAATTACAAAACCTTTAATTATTTTGAAGTGGTTTATCTCGCGCATGAGTCATTGAACCTTAGAAAATTCCGCGGCCTTTAACGATGTCTTAAAGTTCATTAAATATTTGTCTATAGAACCATTAAGAACCAACTCTTAAACAATTTTAAAAGGCGTTATCACACTTTTTGTAGAAATTTTTTACAGCCGAGGCAATGTGCTTAATATAAGAAAGTGAAGCACTTATATCAAAAATGTCATGATACACGCCGTTGTAACAGGAACGTTTTTTCTAAGTTTAAACGACCTTGAAGACATGACCAAATTACTAAATGCCACAAGCAGATAATGTATTTGGACAATATACAATAAGAAAAAAATTAGTTTGGACGAAATTCGAAAACATGAAGTACAATTCATCTGATGTCAGATGATAAAATTTTGCAGCTTTAAATAGTAAACCTTTGATATTAACAAATCGATTTTCACTCTTATATTTAACGGCGCTTATAATAGAACACCGTTCAAAATTGAGGTTAAACCGGATAATTTATTTTTGTCGGTATAATTTGGGTGAAAAGCATTGGATTATTTACTTTCGTTATAATTTAACCTACGTTAACACGCAGATGGTAGAAAACGATTTGAAGTGAACACAACTCTTTCGAAACCTTTTGAATCGATTTGAGTTGATATCAAGGCGAAGTGTGGGCGCGATTTTAGGTTGCTCCAGTGATCTAAAATGTTCTGACTCCGAGAAAACCTAAATTTCAAATCTACTCTTATGACTTTTTGCTTGACACAAAAACCACGTTACGTTCTGTTAGGGATTTCGTTAGTGACGTAGGCAGGTTTTTGGTTTGAAATTGAATACCATGAAAAAATTTGCTTTATTTATTATTAAATATAAAACATCATAAGTCAGATAACAATACAATTCGGGGAAACCCTGGCCACGTGCCCTGTGCTACGCCACTAAATACCGTTTACCTTATGCCATCAGTCATTGATTCTTCAACTACTACAGCTCTGAGTTTGTTTGTTTCATTTATTTGTCGATACAATCAAGTTATAAAACAACAAAAAATGACCATGCAATAAATCTTCCAGGGCGACTATTTATCTGCTTCAAATATTCATTAAAAAGAGCAAAATACCTTGACGACACATTTGAGGTATTTTAGTTTGGAGATATTTTCCCAGGTAAGTTGCTGATCGTCTGTTCCCAGGACATCAGTCAGCTCCTGATAAATCTTCTCCTGCACCCGCGGATTATGACCAATCAGGAATGCAGCCCACTCTAAAGTGTTTCGCGTTGTGTCAAATGCCTGAAATGTCACAAAATACAATTCTATCACTCTCGACCAAACTTAAATGTCTGGAAAGTGATTGCAAGGGCGCAGAATAATAAACATTAGACTATGTTTGTTTGCAAATTCCTTACGGTCTATGATTGGCCCCCTTAACTAAGGCATCACTTAAACCATGCGTGACATAGTTATGTCAATCACTGCCGCGTGAACAAAGAATATAAATTCTTACAGGCAGACTGTCGTTAAATGAGTTTGCAGAAGTTTCAGGAATCATTTGAAGAAATGCCCCAAGAAAATCACATCCGGACTCTTCTTAAGGACTAACTACGAAAAGGTTGGTATGAGGAAAGTTTACTGTACTTACTGCGAAAATAAGGGTCAAGATGTCAAACATTTCTTCTTCAAATCTCTTCCAATATTTGGATTTTTCCGGAAATTTCTGTATTATGTCCATAATGCTCAAGTAATCAATTTCACCTTCTGTTCGGCCATTTCTTTTACATAAACTCTGTTTTATTATTGAATGAAATACAGAATCTTTTAAAACATTATCTTATTTTTTATGATCTCATACGGTTTATCATTACTAGGTGAGCAAAATCAGACATGAATAACAAAACTTTTAAGTATAAACCCCCATATACATCTAATGTTATTGGTTTAAAAACTGAATATTCACTGGCCACTGCTGAGTTTTCACAATAGATTTGGAGCAATATATAGTGCAGACTCAGCATCATGTAGTCGCTTCAAAAAGTATAACATGATGAACGTACGGTTAGTAATTTTCATCCAGGAAATCTCTACATTTTACAAGGTAAGGCTGAGTAATTTTACGCCCTGACTTACGTCGTTAGTGTAGGTTTCTCAACTTTGCGCATGAAATATCGTGCCTTATGTAACTTTCGACCATTTTAAATCCTAGATGGATATGTCTTCAATAATCGACGTTGAAAGCAAAGCTAGCTACTGACATTGTGAGTGATAAAGCTGGTTTTTATTAAATTATGTTTGCGCTCAGATCCCCTGACCCAAAATTGTGATTTAGAGTCAACATTCTGGCGTTGTTTGCGGCTTACAAAGTACTTAAGAGAATTGTCGCCGAGTTTCAAAAGTAACATTTCTGGGTTTATATGAGGGTTTTTGGAATAACAAATATCTAAAACCGTTTAGTGATACTTCAATGCGAGCCATCATGATTCTCTTAGACTTTCATTGGAATTTTTTTACCTTACCTTAACCTGGTAACATATTAAAGAAAAGCCAGGAATTGTTTCGGCAAAAACGACATTGATTATTCAAAATAAAATACCTCAAACTTATCACTTACTTTACAGGGTTTGTTTTTGACATTAAATATCCAACTTTTGTAGCGAACGTCTTTTCTAATCATGCTTAAAATTTTTGCTAAATTGATTTACAACCAGCGAGAAAGAAAAAATGTATGATCATTTAATTGTCATTAATAATTATTTATCATTATGAAGGGGGAAAAGAAGAAAACTTTCCATCGCTTAATATTTTCTCGAAAACGTTATTAATGGATTTTTCTTTCTTATTTGAGAAAGAATGGTAAACGTTATCGTGCTAGATTCTAATACTAACAAAATGTATAACAGTTAATAAATATAAGTTGGCTTCTAACAACGCTTTCACCAACCCGTGGTATTTTCAGAGCCAATTTGACGGTTTCAATTGCATTACCGCCATCTTTCCGTTTTAAAAATTAATCACTGAATAAGTTTCTTAAAATTATTCTGGTGCAAAAGTAACATCTTGGCCGATTGCGATAACGTGTAAAGACTATTTAAGTTAGCTATACTTATGGTATTTGAAAATGCGTTTACATTATTGAAACTGTCGAATTATATCGAAATAATTTTTTTATCGTAGATAATAAATTTTACATTACTGACACCAGATTTAACAGAGACTAGGGCGGATGTGACGCGTTAATTAAGTTGAAAACCAATCTTAAACGGGTGATTTTTTGATTTCGTTTAAATCTTTCGATATATTTCCGGCCATCTTGTTTCCTGTTTGCTTTGCCCGATCAGAAAAACGGAAATAAATTCATTTATTTTATAATAACATTAATAATAGTTATACGGTAATCTAGAGACTTTTAATGGCCTACGAAAGTCTAACTAATAAACGTAAAGACAACCTGCGATTGGTCTCCTAGGAAAGCGCTTTCCAAAGTGATCCCCCCCCCCTAATTTATATTCCAAGCGACGCCCCTGGAAAATTATACTCTGAGCTCAGGTAAAGGAAATGTGTCTCACTTTAATCGCAGGGGGAAGAAACCGGAAATTGTTCAGACCCAACACCCTTTGCACTTTCTATAATATTGAAAATAATAAATAGGCTACTGCCAATGAGCTTGCCTTCATTTGATGATACATGAATTGAAAGAGTTCATTGTTCTTTTTCGCCAATGGTGTCAAATTGAAAAGTGTATCCGAGTGCATCCAAGGCTTTGACATTCTCTCCCCGATTATATCGAGATACCTGAACGAAATGGCGAAATCACATATAGTATCGAAAACATAGCTTAAAGCAGTTTCCTGGGATAGTTATTTAGATTTTCGATAGAATAAAAACAGATTTAAGCAATTTGTTGTGTTTTAAAATATGAGACCTTTCGGCATATTCCAACATATCCTCGCCTTCTTTTTCGTTCAGTTGGCTTTTCAAAGCGAAATCTAAATTCAAACAGAGTATAAGCACTTGGTGTAATGAACTTTAGTTAACCTCACGTTATGTGGTTTAAACCGAACCCATATTTTTACTCGATTAACTATCTTATATTATTTTTGGGACTACCTTCATTATTAGCAACTACCAGGAATGTGTCTAATGCCATTTGTGGAAAAGGTAAATTTGTCTTTTGAAACTAGATGAATAGAAATTAAATCAAAAGCAGTCAAATCAGCTTTTATTTCTGACAAAGGCTTTACTATTGTCAAGTTATGGACTGGGAGAAATAGGTCCAGGCAAAAGGGTCCCCGATTTAAAGAGGCCCTCAACCAACACCTTATCTGAAGTAATATTTGTTACCTTCGTCTATGCTCAAATCTTTATTTCAAGGATTTACAAAGTTTAAATTGTTAAAAAGTAACAATAGTATAGTTGGATTCAACAGTGTCAGTTTGAGCAATGGAGTTTTAAACTTCAAATGTTAAATTCTTAAAAAATATAGATTATTCAAAGAAATGGCAAATATTTATAAACACAAATAGAGAAACTAAAAACACAGATTATATAGTCAATAGATAAGACTTTTGAATTAACAGATCATTTGGTAAATCCTTTCAGCACTTAGAATTATCCTTTACCCTAACTCTGACTGCATATTAAACAGTTCGCAAATTTTTAATGGTGATAACAATGTTTATTTCTTTGATGCTTAAAATTTGCCGAAAATATTTACCAAAATTTCCATCATTTGCTTATAATTTATGGTCTCACTAGTTCTGGCCCGAAAATGAAGCAAATGCATATCAGTTGCAACATTTATTAAGACACCTTTTTTCACAAGTTGAATGATTAGACAATTTTGTTTATCAAATTTACTACGAATAAAAAAGCTATCTTTGCTATATCATATCTGTTATTTTTCAATAGGCCGTATAACAATGGAAACAAAGGAAAAAGTTTTTTGCAAGGAGATATTCGTTTCATTTCTGTCTCGAGCTCCTCAAGGCCGTCACAGAAATAATTTTCATATCTTTCAATTAATTGTGTAATTACAATTTAAATAAATATAGCTTAAGATGTTGACAGATCGACTGTTTTAGAATTCCCTCGACAACGAGTGTTGTTTGTTTCAATAATTTGAATGGTTACTTATTTTTTATTATTGTTATCAGCCAGCAGAGCACGCCTCGGTTGGCGAGTTAACCACACATTGGGCTAGAATGAAAAGCTTCGCTCACGCTACACTCTTCAAAATATAGAAAATAAATAAGCCTATTTCGAAAGCAAGTAGCTGACAATGTCTACTAGCTGAAAAGACACTTTCCCTTTATTGTATCCGCGTTTGCGACATCTTTTCTTAAGCTTGGGAGACTGGGAGAAAAGACGGCGTTATGACGTATGATTAGTAAGTTTTCATCCAATACGGAGAAGGTTCCCATAGACTGATTTGCTTAAAGTCTTAGACTCGAAAATTTGAAACCAAAAACGGAAATTTAAGATATATGATTCATAAAGACACAGTGCCTCGATAGATATATTAACGGTTCGTATTCTATTTAAATACACTGAAAATTTTTGAATGATTTTCACGAATATTTCTCCATCTCTTCACAGTATACTAACCTAAAGCGTTTCTACCCGTGTATTCGCTAACAAGAACACTAATGTCCACTTTTGAATGGTCGTCCAGTCGATTTAACTTCTCTATCACTGATAACATGTGGCGCTGCATATTTTGGTCCAGGGCAGATAAATTCTTGTTGTGGAAAATTTCAGAAAGAATTTTTCTCCTTTTAAGGTAGTCTTCGTCACCTCTAAAATAGTGCACGACAATTCAGTGGAATATTTCATAAACAAAATCTTCGAACATTGATACAAGGCACGTAACCCCTTGTTCCCCCTGGCTACGCTTCTTATAAGAAAGCTTATATTTTAAATCCATCACCTAATACTTTAAGCCGTCTGCTAAAGATTTTATTAGTGACACTCACGCCATCTGAAGACGTGGTGAGAATAATAGAGCAAAAAGGTTTCTTTGGATGCTATTCTGCCATATTCATATAAATATCTGAGCACATTATTGGTTACTTCTAATTACATTGAATTATTATACATTTTTAATTTTAAGATCATTCGAGGCTTGATAAAATTTAGTAGTAGCCTTGAGAAAGTAGCCAATGTTTTACACTTGTTAGACTTCTTATCAAAACAAAATTATATTTTTAAACACTCGGAATATCTTAGGAAGGCTGGTGCTCCTGATGATTTCGTTTAAGTGGTTGATCACAAATTTGTTTGTTTGCGATGTGGTAAACTAGAGCTTGGCGCTGATACGACTTTTAGTCTTGCCTCAAGTAGAAACTGACTAACCTGAAATGCATATTTCTTACTGTAATAATACATGTTTTAACGCAAAGCTTGTGTAGGTTCGTGATAAATAATTTTAATAATCTAAGAGCTTCACTAGAACCAATCGATCTTCCCTAAGTACATTTTTTCTAACTCTTTTTATCAAATCAGTGTCTTCCATTAGCTAAAATATAATAATAACAATAATTAGCTAGGCTAATACCAAAGGCACCACCTTTGGCCTAAGTCTTTTAGCGACATTTTAATTGCGTACGCATATTATTTCTCGTTAAAACATTTTTCATACTTTGCAACAAATATGCTCTTTCCAATTGATGTTCTTAGAGGATTATACATATCGGATTTATCTAGTTCTTCTCGGCTGGTTAACAGTATCTGCAAATACAACGATATTCTTATTGCAACAGAATATAATTTAGCGACACTCTTAACATAATTTGCTTATTTAACTGTTCTCTAAAATTGTAACCACTGTAATTTGTATCTAGGCCTTTTAGACACATAACCTTCACATGTGCAATTTTGTGGAAACCTGGACGCCAGTCATGAGCATTTTGTTCCAAGTGCCGCTCAGCTCTTGCACGCTATCTTGATATTTGCTCAAGTTCGAACCCGACACTTAATATTAAACGCTCATATGAGAGACGGAAATAAATCCCGATAAATGACTCGGAATAACTTTACCACGTGCTTTACTTAACAATGAAAAATATATTCTAATATTTTAGAATGTTATAACGAATTTATAGGTTAACAATTTTAATTTTGACTTCGTAAAACCACTTTGTGTTTTCGATCACGTGCTCCAAAAGATAAGACTGATACTGATGGTGAAATTAACACGTTTATCTTTTAAAAAAACTATCGTCAACTACAATTAATGTCAATTAAATATGTGCAGAAAAACGAACCACAGCTAATATTTGAAAAGCTATTTTTCTTACGAATTTAATATTTTCAGAACGCATCGCATGCGCAGTGTTTCATTACATGATTTAAAACGCAATGACCATGAACCATGGAAGGTCATTCGAAACCTATCTCGGGAACCGTTGGGTGCTCACGATCGCATTTTATGACGAAATAGCTCCGGATCGACGTTAATTGACCAATCGGAAGCTAAGAATGTAAACACCAAATATAAGAAGATCATAAATAAAAAAATTCGATTATTACTAATCATCATTAAAATGTATATCAATTAGCTCAAATTATAGGTTCATTGAAATCAATTGGTCCTTAAAACTGATGGTTTTCAAGATACAATTTCATTGACCTTGCCATGTTTCAGGGTCAACCGAATTTTAATGTTGATGCCGTAGCACAAGCTCTTCCAACATTTTTAACACCTAAGCGTGATCTCTTGCACATTTTTATTTATGACCTTCGTTAATTTTTATGTTTATTTTCTCGGGTTACTTATTTTCTCGGCTTACTATTGGCCAATTGACATCGGTTCAGAACCACGTGGACATAAAATACGTAGGCGCACACCTTTCTAATTAAAACGGAGTCTAAATCCAACGGTTCCTTAGTTTTTGTATAACATTCAGGACATGGCTCCCTGTGCGTGCTAAAGTATCTGAAAATATAAATTTCCTAAGAAAAAAAGCTTTTCAAATATTAATTCTTGCTCTCTTTTTAGTGGATACCCTTCATATTTGATTGTTTAAAATTTGGTGTTGCTAAAAATAAATTCAAAGGGTCTCGGTAATAAAAAGTGAAAAGCCAAATGAAGAACTACGAACTTCGGCACTTTCAGCTGTGGTTAAAACCAATATCTTCTTATGAGCGATCTTGACGTAGAACATGTCTTCATCCTTGAATAGTTTTCCCATTGCAGTGAAAACGTGCATCACAGCTGTTTCAAGTTATAAAATTACTACTTTAATGATTGCAATCAGTTAAATCTGCGTTTAAAAAGATTATTTATTCGAATTCCTTTGCACGACTTACCTTGATGTCTCTATTTTACCACCATGAACAATAGGGTATCGCAAATTTAATGATGTATTATTAAAACTTAATAATTTAATTTTATCTGAAAAAGTATGAGATAGTAACACCGGTTTTTTTGAGAACATTAATAAAGTGTAAGAGTCTTCTACGAATTGCAATAGTTTTAATAAAATAAAATTTATACTCGTTTAAGTCCTGTTAACCCTACTTAAATAATGGATGATTGCATATTTTTGTAATCAGTTCAATCTGCGTATAAAAAAATTTATACGAATTGCTTTGCATCACTTACCTTGACTTTTCGATTTTACCGCCTTAAACAATAGGCATCGCAATTTAAAGACGTAGAGTTCAAAATAATTTATTAAATCTAATCGGAATGAGATGATAACACCGGTGTTGCGTAGATTTACTAAATAAAATTAATTTATATATTTAAAATAAATTAAGTTTTATTTATTAAAGTTGTGAGGCAGCGGCGGACTGTTTCTTTGAAGCCCCAGACCCCAATGTTAAAAGGTCCTTCATGAAAAAGTGTTTTTGGTTTTAAGACAATGTTGCGGTAGGAGCGCCTGGGGCCCTTATTGGGTAATCCACCACTGTAAGCAACTACATGCTTTGTTGCTACCTTCTTCCTACAACCGCCAATAGATTTTAAATTTACTATTTTTTCCCCAGAAATTTAAGCTTAAATTTTTATTCAAACAGAAATTGTCTCTAATAACGATAGCGCTTAAAATTTTAAATATTAATTTGAACCCTTTGCTGGGAAAGAAAACTGTTAAATCGATGGAACTTCCTTTCTTTATAACGTTGAGATTGTTTTAGTAAACCAACATTTCGTTTGCCTCATTCTATGAAATTTCACGCAAATGTTACCCCTTCATCACTATACTCGCAGAATTACAATTTACTTATACCATGAGCGATTATTTATTTGGCGCTCGTTTGGCACATTCGGGCTTTCAATTATTTTAAAAGCAATTGTACTTACTTGTCATTTTACCATCGCCTTCTCTCGCTGGGTTGAAGAAGTAATGCAAGTGTCCCAAGAAGGGCAGAGTTTTCAAACTGGATATTTCGGAGTCTCTTTTCATTTCACTATTTACACTTTTGAACAAATACACTAATAGAAATACAACTGCAGAAATTAACGCCAACGCTATGGTGGCAATGGCTTCCATGCTAGGAACACGACGTTGTATTTAGCCTAAATTCCAATGTGAAGTGACCAAAAGTCCGAAGTGGAAGTCTAATATAGTAAAAATATTTAAATAAATAATCAGCTGGGCTTATACCCAATGCACAGTCTCAGGCCTTAGTCACTCAGCGTCTTTTAACTAAATGTTGAATTACATCCAGTTTTAGTGGTCTATTGTATATTAAGAGGGAATCGAATATTGGGCAATATGTTTTATAAACATAATTTTTTACGATTTCATATAAGTTTTTTTTTAAATATTCACATTTTTTCCTCAAGTATAACTATCTAAAACAGGGTTTATTTAGTTTCAGGTATATTTAAATGATAAACGAACCTTTTATTTCATTGCATTTTTAATAATTTTAAATGGAAAGAGGAAGATATATTGAAATAAAACGCCTTTAACATTTCCTTATTAGGCTTTCCTGTATGCTCAAAATACAATACAGAATGGATCAGTTATTTTTTCATTAATTTCGAGTTGTTTTTTGGGTTTAACTTAGCTAAAATTGTGAAAAAAACTATACTGCTAATGGCACGTTAAATATATTTTGTAAAACGAAGAAAGTTTTTAAATTGAAAAATGCATAGGACAAGAATCATCAAAAGTAACGGATTTTGAATTAGTTTGCTAACTTAGTTGGTTTCTATTAAAAAGACCGAAAAATAATTCTTCATCTTTATGACCTACTTCAGAATCGTTTAAACAATCGACCAAAAGACGCATTTCACTATCAGATTAATTTTCTGAAATGTTTTTCATCTAAGCAATAGAAACATTAAGCTTGTCCAAGGTTTTTAATCTCTGTGGCTATTTGTTTGCCCATAAGGCGCTTTTGATAACGTGGCTACCATTTTCACCCCTTATCGCGTTCTCAATGGCTCATTTCTTAGTCAAAGCCAAAATGTTTAACTTTTTTAACTAACACAATAACCTTTCGGCGTCAGAAATCAAATCCATTTGGTGTGAACAACCGGTGGTCTTTGCAATTGACTTATCATGGTAAATTTTAGGTGAGCCAGGGTACACGAAACAAGGAATAAGAAAAGATTGTTTCCATTAATATTACCTAGCATTATAAATGTTGGGACTAATTAATTACATAGTAGTATAATCCTTCATCACTAAAAATGAAATATTATTTATTAAACGGATTGTTTTGTGCGTAACCGATATACATAAAACGGAATAATTTGGTGAAATTCAATTCCTAATAGAACTCGTTACTTAGTATTGTTAAAGTCGAATATCGTTGTCACATACTCTTCTGCATCGATTTAATTAATAGGAAGATGTTACAACTGAGATATACGAAAATCTAGTTGCGTATAGAAGCGTTTGCAGAATTTGATAGTTTTATTAGATTGGTTTAAAAAGTAGAGGACACGACGAGGGTATTGGTTTTTAAAACTAACTAAAAAAGAATTGTTTAAGCGTAAACTTGCGAACGATGCGCACAGGATCTTGGAAACGGGGACTTCTAAATTTGCGAAGTCCATAGAACTTTGAAGCGAGAGTTTCATAGAATGATAGATGAGTGAGGCCACTAGGGGCGCCATGCCCTGTTTGTTGTTCCGGTTGCACTTTCCTGAAACCGCCACTGTAAACCCATTTCCATATATTCATATATAACCCTGTGATATAAGGCCGTTAAGATTACTTCTTTTTGAGGGATAGTTATATGTATTGGTTTACCCCTGGATAGCTTATGATAAGCGAATAGTCTAATTTCTTCTTTTTAATAATAATGAATAAACATAAGTATGGCAATGAACGATTTCCCTTAATGATAATCGATTGTTTCAAAACTGGGAATTCTTCGCTGCCTACCCTTTGTTTAGCCAATCAGTTTTACTCTCGTGGAAAGATATCAATCCTTAGCCGCGTAATGAATCATTGGCGAAACACTCTATCATAAGAAAAAGTAAGCATTTGGAGTTTATGAAGTTTCATTCTAATCTTAATTATTTAAATTATAATAATATCATTATCGGACGTTATATTGAAGATAATGGAGTGCCAGATTTAAATGGAAATGTTGTTTTTCTCCAGGATATTGCAAACATCAGAAAATTAAAATTTAAACATAGCTACTATATATTTTTTCTTTTCTGAGCACGTTAATAATGATTTGATGTTAGGTCATTCCTAATACCCTGAAAACAATTATCGCAGTGACCTTCGTAAATAAGTATAAATAATCGACTTTCTTTGCTTCATTATACCAGGCAACATGGATAATTAATGGAGTAAACGTTCCGCTGGTGATTCTAGGCGAACCAGCTAACACGTTGCTACCTTGGTAAACGAAAGCCATTAGAAACATTGCTTCTTTCCCGAAGGAACCCTAGTTGTTTCACGTTTATTTAAGTTCTGCTCGTATGACAGTGGAGACGACATTCGGCAGGCTTAAAAACCTAAATGGAGGATGAAAATTAATCGACTGGATATAGGTTTACTTACAGCCTAAATCTAGAAACAGCACTACTGAAAGCTTAGATGCAATAGTCGCTCGATTAGCTTTGAAGGACTATTTAGAAGTAAATTTTCTATAAAGAGAAAGTTCATAATATGCTTGCTAAGTATCTGTTATTTGTAAATCTATACACCAATTGAATTTACGTTTGAAATTGATTTTTTTGCTTAACTCAGGGTAAAGGAATATCTTGGGCAAATGTTAGTATTTACTGGAGAAAAGAGAAAATGGTTAGGGCTTCCTACAGTGTTCCTCGGTGTTTGGCAATTTCGAAACAGACTAGATAGAATTCTAATTTGTTGATTATGGGCTGTTAGAGAGGTAATATTGTGGTAACTGGAAATAAAGTTTGTTGGTCTATCTATTCGGTAATAATTGTCTGCTGTACTGTTTTGAATAATGGTGATAGGGGTAGCTGGATTATTAATGGCACCTGGATAATAATTATTTTGAGAGTTTACAAGTAAGGTTGCTGGGATACTGAAATGGTAAGTACGGGCAGCAAAAGAATTAATGTTGATGAGGATTTATTTAGAGTAGAATACATTGGTTTAGTAGCATGAGACTTACCAAGAGACCTCGGTCTTACGCTGGAAAGGTTTAAAAGCACTTTAGGCTTAAGTGGGCTCAGCTGTCCCCGCGGTTTATAGTAATACCTTTTTTGATTTTTCCCGGGTATCTGAAATGCATTAAGCTACCCCATCTTTCTTTTGTTAATGGAGGATCGCCATTTTGTTTGAATGCAGCATCTTGATCTTAAGGATATGAGATGGTTATACAACGTATGGTATGATGAACTTAAAAAACTAAATCAGTTTTATTTATTAATATTAACAAAATTGACAAAGAATAGAGGTAATCCTCTAGGGAAGCCCCTGGAGGAAAAAGTTTAAAATTGATGCCGCGTTGCCCCGCTGAATCGCGATCGCGATGCGTTGGAGAAGGAACTGAACCGAACGCGGCTCACCGGTGACGTCCTTTAAAGGGATCCACCTCTGGGGTTGGGGCAAAAAATATCGCCCCCCGCCGTACCGGCCTCTGTTTCCTTTGTATAACACGGTGGCGCTGATAGCTAGTGCTCGGCCCACGCGCTAAACTTACGCCATAAAACAACTTTTAAATTGTTTGCAGATGATTTTCTCACAAAGAAATTTGAAAATGTCGAACGGTTATAATCGTCAATTTCGTGTTCATCCTTTAATTCCGCCATCAGAAATAAACGGAAATAAAATGATTCTTTAAGAAACAAAAGCAAGGTTTGTTTATAAGAGGAATATGAAAATTTTGAGTGTGTAAAAAAGAACTGGCTTGAGGTGAAATTGACTGTAAAAGGAAAAGTAGTTAGGCTTACTTTTATCCATGGACTTAACCCAACGGTAAATGAAGCTAGACGTAGGCTGGCGAGTTGGTTTTAGGCCTACAGAAAAAAGAACTTTGATGTCCCTGCAGACATATTGTTAATAGGCATACCAAAGCACTATGTTTCAGAAATCGGTTTTTGCATATTTGGATTCTCCAGAAAATGAAGATGACCCCTGCAGTTACATTTTCAGTTACGCCCCCTTTAACAAAGAACGGCCAGGTCCAGATCAAAAATGTCTTTTGAAATAGTTAGAGGACGTCTCTTTATTGTATACCGCTGAGAAACCTTTGCGACTTTTCGTAGTTTTCCAGTAATTTATAATCTAATTTGCAAAAATATTTCCGAAAAATAGCCCACAAATAGACCAACATTTGGCTATTTTTGGGCTAGATTTTAAATTATTTATCCACAAATTTATATTTCTGGGTCTTCAGGTCTGGTAACAGAATGAGAGTCCAAATTAGTTAAGTTCAAATTTCCTAAGAAATCTTCTGCTACAACGTCTTCGTCGTTACTTCGATTATCTACATGTACATTCGTCAACAATTCGGGTATCTCCGGTTCTTGAGGAAATGACTGTGACGTTCTTTTTAGAAGTCTTTTTTTCAAAGAGTTGTCGGATAAAATAGGATCTGAAGAATCTAGAGCTCGACAAAATACATCTTCTAAATTATCCTTTCGACTAGTCTTTCGAGCATGGTTTTCCCTGTCATGACGATACACTTTGTTTCGGGATTCACCGGCTTGCTCACTTAACATTCCTACCGGTAATGCGGAAGTTTTAACAATGTCTTCCCCGTGAATTAGTATTTTGTGAAGTGTTACCGGCATATAAAACCTTTGTGATGTTGAATGTACATTTCTCCCAGCTGTCGACAATACTGGCCAAATTTGGTGGGGTTTATTGGAAGTGCAGACGAGATAACGCAAAGGATGACGTGTAATTTTTGTATAAGCCATTTCTCTATGCCAAGTATTTCTGAAACCAGTTCCTGATTTTCTGGTGAAAATGCTCTTCTTGCAGTATTTCCGTCGTTACTTGTGCTCGCGCCACGTGGATTAGGAAAGTCAACTCTTAGTGACAGTTTTTCCCACATTAAAGTTTGGATAAGTTTTTTCCTTTGGATAAATATCGAATTGTGAACACCACCTTTAATTCGCCATGTTTTTAATCCCTCGGCGTTACGATATCCCAAATGCAGGCAAAACTCAAAAAATCTTATCCACGCGTGAAGAGGGCTAATTCCGTGATTAAATTTATCCGCGTTGAGTCTTGGTTCGCGAACGATTTGATTAAATTGTGCTGGTGTTGAACCACATATTGAGCAAGTTTGTTGAGACTTCGCCCCAGATATAATACTTAAAACCTTTCCATCGATTATCGTTAAATAAAGTTTATATTTGATGGTTACACTTAAACCATTCGATAATTGTGAAGTCAAAGGTTGAAGGTTGTCAATCTGCTTTTCAATGAAGTATTTTTCATTTAAAATAGAATCTGTACTTTCTTTTATAAATTGGATCCTCAGTGGCCTGCAAAACCTAATTGACTGAGAAGTTGGATTGTTCCAAATTATATGTCCAGTACTAGAGCTAAGACGTAAGGGGATCATTGTTGTAACAAATGCGGCATCCGAAATTTTGTCCACACCGTCGAATTTCTGTTTGTATCACGATTGACCCGTACTTCCATCGAAACCCCACGAAGCAAAAAGCACAAGGTCGACGGATTCAATGTTTGAGGCTTTGGCGTAATTTTGAAGAACTTCCTCTTGCAGCTTAATTATTCTGAGAACGGTGTGATCTAGCAAGACCTGTAAAGGTACTGAAGCGACAGTGTCTGACACTTCGATAGATTGTGGCCTACAATGTGACTTAGCCTCGAGAACTTGGTAATATGGCGGAAATAAATTAGATCCATGCAACATGGCTGTTTGGCGTAACATTTGATAAGTGGCGACAGATAAATTGCCATCTACAGTTAGGGACAGCGCTTCGTCCGCAGTACAAGCTGTACATGTCGGAGTCGGATTATTAATATACGGCTGAACTCTCGTAACCCGACTTGGACTTTTAAGTAATTCTTCCAAAACATTAGATAATTGGTTTTAGCCTTGAATCTTCAAAGCAAGCCTCGTTGATTTAAAAATTTGCTCTGTGGGTTTTTCCGACATTTCACTCGCTAGAGCACTGACCTTTAATCTTTTAGCTCTTGATTTCGCATTTGAGTACTCTAGCGCTGGTCTACCAACAGTAGAAGTAGACGGTGATGAAGAATCACATTCGACTAGATTTTCTTCCTCGAGGCTAGATGCAATTACCTCTTTGGGAAATGAAAACTCTGTGTGCAGCCACGACGCGTGTTTCTTCATGAAGTTAGACATAGTCCTGTTAGACTCTTTCCACCATTTTTCAAAGCGGTTTTTTTCTTTTTTTAAAGCAGTTTTAAGACATTTAATTTCGATATCTGCAAAATTACCTTTTACATTATCGCCCATTAAAGTAAGTTCTTTTTGTACACAACTATCAACATCTTTTTCCGATTTAAATATGTGGACCAAATCTGACTTTTTGATTGGAAAATTCGTTTTTGACAGCAGCTCTTCCATTGTCGCAATCTGTATTTTAAATCTGTTAAACTGAACGCGATTTATTAAAAGGATTTTGCTTCGAATTCGTAAAAAATTCGTAAAAAACTTTTCCGATTTTACCTAAGTCTAGCTTAAAAAACGTAAATCATATTTTTTAGAATAAATGTATCAAGTTTGTAAAGTAATTTGGTATTTCTCGTTTCTAGCCAAATGTTGGGCTATTTGTGGGCTATTTTTCGGAAATATTTTTACAAATTAGATTGTAAATTACTGGAAAACTACGAAAAGTCGCAAAGGTTTCTCAGCGGTATACAATAAAGAGACTTATCCTCTAACTATTTCAAAAGAAATTTTTGATCTGTACCTGCCCGTTCTTTGTTAAAAAATCGATTAAAGATCGAAGATTTGGTACGATTTTTGGCGGTTTTTCGTTAATATTTCGTTTTCTAAATAAGATTTTTAGATCAAGTTTTTATTATTTGCTAAGAATCGTATTGCCAACCCGATTCCATAACCAAAATAGTATAAAACGCAGTAGGAAACGATCTTCGCCGCTAGGGGGCGTAACTGAAAATTTTACTACAGGGGTCATCTTCATTTTCTGGAGAATCCAAATATGCAAAAATATTTTATGTTTATATCCTCCTGAATTGTTGCCACAAAAACCGATTTCTGAAACATAGTGCAAAGGTAAATGTATTTTTCCTTCAACACTTGCTGCATACTCATGAAAAATACTGTAATGAATTTTACGAAAGTAATGATACAACCGCAACGGTTATTACACATGAGTACGTAGTTAGGAAAAATGGAATTTGTGTCGAATCCACCAAAACATCAAGTGAAAGCGTACAAGCAATGCGTACAGATGATGTAGAAACTCCATGTAAAATTGTTGTCACAGGTTTGCTACTTATTTCTTATTTGTACCATATTTAATAAAAATTATAATATTCGTTATTCTTAACTATCAAGGTACTATTATTGACTCTGACAAAAATACTGAAGAGGTTTTGAAGTCCAACAACTTTAATTTGAGTGTCCAAGAAGAAATACTCCCCTATGAAGAAGATTTAGCCAAAGATGTCCGGTTTTTGGGGTAGTTTTTTGGGAGCCCATATCTCTGAAACAAAGCAGTTTAGGACCCATGTTAATTAGACATTTTTTACTCATAGCGACCCATAGAATGCACATAGAAAGTTTCGGTACTCTTACCAGTAACACCCTGTATATCAGACGTTTCAGTCCAACAAGCAGTACGCCCTTAGAACGAGTCCATTTACCCTGTTTTAAGTATTTCTAATAAGTATTTCAATTCAGATTAGATGTTTCTGAGCTTTCACCATTAAGACATTCTACAAGTTCAGAAATTACTCGAGCTTCTAACATTTCACCATTCAATGAGAATAACATTTCTACATTGCCTACCTGTAATAGCCCAGATATCGTTAATTCAAGTTTTACAAAAAAGGAATGTTTTTTTTCTTTATTACTATTATGTTCTAAGAAAATCAAAATCAGGTCAATTTTATTGCTATAAAAGTATAAATTATTTTTAGTTACATACTAACCAAGTTTCATCCCGTTCTGGTTCCAAACTTTTTATAAACTTCATTTTTTTAAATTAGCAGTTTTGAGAACTGTCTTTCCATATTGCGTGCAGATTAAGTTTTCATTTTCGAAGCAAAACTACTTGTTAATGATTTATGTAATACAATATCAATATACTTTTAGCGCAACCTTTGGAAGCCCTATGTTGTCAACTATAATGCTGGAGTCTGATGAGTTTGAAGAAATCATTCCAGAAAAAGAAGATATTTCGTGCTTTGCTTCCACTACGCTAATAAAAAATATAATTAAACAGGTTGTTGGTAAAATTTGTCAAGAACCGAGTTGCAGTAGGCCATTATCCTTCAAAAAATACTTTACTGGCTCAATATTTTGCATTTCTTGGAGATGTAAATCGAGGTGAAAACTATCATTATTCCATGTGGCAAGCAACTAGCGAGAATTTCAACTTGAAACTTTCTGGGGCGTTATTGTTTTCCGGGTTTTCTTTTTCAAAAGTAATCTGAAATTCTGTAACTGTTCCTCGATAACGTCTATTAATAAAGCAAAATTTTACTTGCTTAGTTTGAAAACTTATGCAAACTACTAGATGTACAAGGTTTGGGATCAACTTAATCTATAAGCAAGTGCAAAAATAATATCCAGCCATCATGCAGTTCTGGGAATCCGAAAAGGTACATTTGAATAGTTACCTTACCTAAGATTCCAAGAGTCTTAGGGTTCGTACAAAATTTCCGGAATGAAATTCCCTGACATATCCAGGTTTTCCTTGACCAAATTTCCCTGACCATTTTTTTACATAAATTAATGTTTTGAGTAAAAATCTTGAAAAATATTTATTATGTATCTTCAATACATCTTTCCAAAATTTATTTGCCTAATTTTTTGGGGTCATTTTAAAAGTCCCTTACTTTTTTTGTTGAACCATTTTAAAATTCCCTGACTATTCCCTGACCATTAGGAATCATTTTCAAATTCCCTGACTTTTCCCTGACCTTTTGGAAACATTTTCAATTTCCCTGACTTTCCCAGGTTTTCCAGGTCGTGTACGAACCCTGGTCTAGCTTTAATTTTCCTGTTACATAACATTTAGCTATAACCGTTTACTCAAAATAAAAGTAACCTGATAGCACTACCAAAGGCAGGGCCCATTGAGTTTCAATACCCTTGAAACTCAATGGTCCCTGCTTTTGGTAACATCGAGTATAGTGCATTAACTTTTTCATTTTGTTTTTATTACTTCAGCTTTCAATGGTCGCTAGTGGTACTGAGCCACTTATAATTTAATGTGACGCTAGAAATGATAGCCCTGGGTTCTCTTCAAAACACTGCTCTTATCATGCCATTTGTATGAAAACCAAAAAAATAATTGCTGTGTAATTTTCCGATTGCCGGCTAACGGGGAACAAAAGCACTAACATGGAAGCTCTTTACTTCCGAAATTTGCTCAACAAGCTGCAAAGGCATTGTGTTTTTGCAGAAGTAGTGACAGATGGAAATGCTCAAATAAAATATAATGAGCGAGATTACTTAAGTTTTTTTTCATTCACTAAAAACAATATTCTTAGGCAAAGAATACCCCCACATAAAGCATTTGCACGATATCTGGCATGTAGCGGAGTTACTAAGAAAGAGGATTGCTGCTGTATGTAACAAGAAAAATGAATCTTTAGGATATATTTAACAAGCAAAAGGTGGTGAAGTCCTAGCAGAATGGATAGATAATAATGTCAATCATTTTTGGTAGTGTGCGATAATATGTCAATGCAATGCCAATAAAATGAGAGTGGTTACTATTTTCTCAATACAGTATATTCTGTGTGAATCTAATCAAGGACTATTTCCTAGCTTTTATGGTTATCTCATTTGCACCACATTCAAAACGTTCACGAATGGCCATTAGGTGTTTGTCAACACCATGAAATAGACACAGAAGGACGAACTAAACCATGGCTATCTCGTAAGAGTGTCCCATTCCAAAAATTCCAGCCAATTATTTGTGACAGATCATTTTTAAAAAAATTTGATTACTACAAAAATTACAAGTTTGTATTTTTGTAATTATCATCTAGTGGTGCAATTCAGTAACTAAATTTCACTAACATTTTTGAAAAATTTATTCCGATTTCATTAATTACCAAAGTTTACTGTACGGTACAGTATAAAAATAATCTGGGGGTATTAAATAAAAATAACTAACTTTATTGAACCCTTTAGACATACACGTTCATTAGAAATTTATCACAGCCTTCTATTGAAGTATGGTCCAAAACGGCTCAGTTACCCGTAAGGTTTAAATTTGGTCAGTATCTATTAGCCCATTTTAATTTGTAACTTATCTCGTAGATGGAAAGGGTACATTGCTAGAAATGTGCTAGCTGTGTTGGATTATAACAGCAGTATCCATCGCCCTGTGAAGAAGAAAAAAAATGGCGAAACAAGGTATATTAAATACCATTTAGTGTGGCATGATGTGTTAATGTTATAGTATTTATAAATCAAATTACAATTATTTATAGATTGAAACGTAAAAGCTCACGTGTGTCCAATAAATGGACCATTGTACCTGTCAAAACGCCAAAAAGCCACAACTATGCCAACGAATTGTTAAACTTAACGCTATCTGGCGAAATTGTAAGAAACGTAGATGAAATGTTTCCAGAAAATCCAGCAATTACAACAAATAGAAAAAATATTGCAAAAACGCCTTACCCTGCAAGATAAGATTTGCTTCTCGCAAGGGAAAAGTATTGAAAGTTTGAAACTTCTCCCATATTTTTGGATTTACCACAAGGAACGACGTTAAGATAAACAAATAACTTTTTATTAAAAAGATAATCAGCTGTTTCAAAGTTACTTTTATTAATGCTCTCTAGAAGGAATGTGATGGGAAAATGCACGAACAAACAAATGATAATTCGATTAATAACACCAAAAATTAAAGCACTTGGGGAGGAATGGCTAGGAAAAATTCCTTAAATCCAACATACCTATTGTTTGGGTTTGGGTATATAGTTCTTATTTTATAGACAACACATGATGGGATAACTTTAGGATTACCGTGTCCCACCTAACCCCATGTCCAAAAGATATATTGGCGGTAAGCTGCAAAACGGTAACGTTTATTGTGATCACCATCATAATCGTCCAAGTGAATTAAATTAAACATCATTTCCATTTGGATTTCCAGTACTTCTCTATCCAGAATCAAATTTTGGAAATTTGCATAATTTGTTACACATCCATGATTTCTCCGCCTAGAGCAACATTTTCTTTCCCTTGGAGTATCCATTTCCATGCAGTGATTGCATTTGCACCAATTTGGATGACCATTACTGGGTGGATTAGGAGAATTTGGTTGTCCATTGGGCGGATTTCTAACCCTTTGCGGTGGATTTTGTGGCTCAAAGTTTCTGCAAGCATTTAGGTCTTCCAATATCATTTAAAACTCTTCAATTTCTTGCGGATTATCCACAGAATCATGAGGTTCGTTTTCCACAGGCTCTAAGTACGATTGCAATGATATATGTGGATTTTCAGCATTTATTCTCCTTAAAATTAATTCCATTTCTATCATCGTCAACGTTGAAATGAAATCTAATTTTTGTGGTAACTGTAGAAAAAAAATTCCATTGTAAAGGTTATTGGCAATAAATTATACATTGTAGAAGTAACATAATACCATAATTATGACATTGTTTCAAAAGTTAATTTCAAGTGTGCAATGTATTGTAATAACATTATTCGATTTCTAAACACTAGAACTTTAATTGTTTAAATTATTTATATTACTAATTGTCAAACCATAAGTTTATACTAATGATGGTTATAGAAATAACAAAAATATACCTGAGATTCAGAAGTAGCAAAACATGATGGGCTGATGGTAGTCGCTGGCAACGGTGGTTGAGTCACTGGCAACGGTGGTTGAGTCACTGATGAAGGTAGTCGAGCCACTGTTAATGAACTTTTGGCACACTTTGATTTCGTTAAAAGTTTTTTGTTAATCACAAGTTTTCTTGCATTTGAAGCTGAAAAAAAACCAAAATGATATAATACAACTGTATCAAAAATCTAGCAGGTAAACCTACCCTCGGTTTTTTCTTCTAGGATATTTTTGCTTGTCTCATGTTCTGTGTTGGGCCAAAAATCACAATGAGACTGAATAAATATTATTAAGTTACAATAAAAAGGTAAGATACATACCATCAGATGCTATATCGCGTTTTCCAGAAGTTTCTTTTCCATTTAGTCAATTATAATTAGTGCCACATTTACATGTGGTACTACAAGGTTCGTTCTTTCTCCTACATGAGCACTTTCTTGAGCTCAAACAATTAGAAGAACAATTACAATTTTCCATTTTACTTTAAAAAACTAATCTCTAAAGAAATACCAATCACCTCATGTTCAACCAAAAAAAACCACGTGCCTTTGTGAGTGGAAAATCAATTAAAGATGGCGCCCTTCTAGACCAAATTTTGAAGCCCTCCCCTAGATGGCACCACACTGGACCGAATTTCGCTCTAAAATAAATTGTAAGCTCTCCCCTTCCCCCTTTTTGCCCTCGAAAAAGTAGATCTAATTCAACCCCCAACCTCAGTGATGGATCCCTTTAAACGACGGAAAATGGCGTGTTCTAAATCTAAACCTTCTTGACCGAACAAGCCGAGAGTTTCAACGGCCACCGCTTTAAATGTGGTCGATTTGAAGTTTCATTGGTAGTATTTGGCGGCCCTTAATGGGTCCGAGTGTGCAATAACTGGTGGCTTTATCGGGGAGTCTAGGTCCGGCTCTTGTAACCCATAACGGCGGTGGCGCACTGGGAGATGTTAGGTTTGCTCAAATGGTCCTATCTCCACCTCCAAATTCGGTCAGGTAGGGGCTGGATACTGGGTTTCGGCTCAGGCTAACGGAAAGGGTCCGTGCAAACTGACGGCGGATTGGGAAGCCTGCTGTGGGGCTGCGGGCCTCCGTATAAGGGCACGGCGGTCCTGTTTCCCGGCCTTTTGGACTCACACCGGGATCTCCAGTGCCAGCTGTGTGCTCGCCGTTCCCCTTTAGGAGCTCTCTTCAATGGGTTTGACTCTGTCCCTCTGTAGGTAGGGTGTCGGCTGGAGTTGCTATTGCATCCATTCCTACTCCCACTGCTGTGAGCGAAGTTGGGATTGGTCCACCCATTGCTGCTCCTTCTACTGTGTTGAGTGGCTTGCGTCGAAGGTGCGACCATCAGTAGTGCGGTTCTGCTACCCATGCTAGATCTGTCACCTGTTCGGGCTTGGGGACGCTGGCGTAGGGCACTATGATGATATGGTATGGTCTCTGTTACTAGGTGCACCGGGCTATAAATTCTGACACAATGGTAGTACTTGGCATCTCAAGATCTGGATGTTAATAAGGGCCTTGGGGCTGATATCCTGAATAATATGCGTATCGTTCTATCGAATAAGTTAATCAGGTTAGTAGATTCTTCTTTAAATCCCTTCATCTTCAGATCCTCTCGTTTTTAACCTCTGCTTTTGAAACGTATTTTCAGCCCACTTTCATACTGCCTTTCTATTTCTGTGGCGTTGCAGGTAAGAGATTTTTCATTGGCTGAACGAGGCTTTGTTCTACTTCCTAGAAGATAAAAAATTTAAGATTGTAGTGAATTGTTTTATACTATATTGCACGCGTCTGACGATAGTTACGAAGAAGCTTTATAAATTTTGAAAAGTAGATACGATAAAACAGGTTTAGTTAAGCATACCCATACGCAAAAACTATTACTTTTAGAACCAGTTGTTAATCAACATAACGTTAAGGGCTTAGGCCGTCTTTACAATGAGTGTCAAGTTAGTTTGATAAGAAGGTAGATACGGCAACCAGCGGTTATTCCGTTTGTCCCATAATTTTAGAATGTTTACCCCAAGAAATAAGGATACTGTATAGTTTGACAGCTTCTTACGACGCTGAATGAAATTTAGATAAATTAATGACATTTATAAAAGATCAATTAGAAGCTAGGGTAACCTCGGCTAGATAAGATTCTAAAACAAAAGATAATAATAATAATAATAATAATAATAATAATAATAATAATAATAATAATAAACAATTAAAGATCCAGAATTGTTGAGTTTTTTTGGAAAAAAATATTATCGAATGGCGATACATCACGGAACGAGCAGCATGGCAAGGGGATTATTGCGAATGATTAGGAAGGTCGGTTTAGACCAAGATGAAGAAAATTCTTGGTAAAGCAGCCGTGACTTATGTTTTCAACGAAGTAGGAGAACCCAATCTCTTAACACTCGCGCACCTATTAATAGGAAAAAGGGTGACTTCTTTACCTCCTCAAAAGTTAAATTTAAGTAAAAGGTTTCCAGCCATACGGGAGGAATTTACAAGAAGACAGAAATATAGATAAGCTTTAGAACAAAGACTTTGGAAAAGATGGATATCTTTTAGAAC
This sequence comes from Leiobunum rupestre, assembly GCF_980474605.1. Taxonomy (NCBI): domain Eukaryota; kingdom Metazoa; phylum Arthropoda; class Arachnida; order Opiliones; family Sclerosomatidae; genus Leiobunum; species Leiobunum rupestre. The sequence continues at coordinate 33,915,374 of NC_143385.1, read as the reverse complement.
TGCGTTCGGCGCACCATAGACAAAATCCGTAGGAAATAAAAAAGGGGAAGTAGTTCTAATTCACGAAGATCAAGGTTAATGAATAAAAATAATTTTTGTATATAAGAATTATAATTTTTAAAATAATGACAAATTTGTTCATTTGAAAAATAAGTAATGTATTAAAATGTCGCGTATAACAAATCTATTGAATTGTATAGAAAAATAAGTTAAACCTCTAAATGTACAATGTAAATTTAATTGTCTTTCAAGTAGAACGTCTTTGGCGGGAGTGTTGACAATTTTTTTAAGAAAACAAAAAGTGTATATATGTAAAATTACTTCTGGGCAGGGAAAAAAAAGACAAATATAGTATTTTACGTTCGGCATCGAGTTTCTCAAAAGAAAGGCAATAGAGGAGCCGGGCTGGCCACTACAATAAAGTTTAATTGAAAGGTTGGCTCGTTTCCTCTGTAGAATCTTGCAAAAACCCAAATCCGTGAAAAGGGTATTTCGCAATTTGTTGAAATGCACAGCTGCAAGAACCGAACCGTACTGGTAAGGTGGAAAGCAGAAGAAGGGGACTTGGACCTAGGACTCGGAAGAGAGTCCGGCGAAATTTGTTAACAATAAAATATTTTTGAAATTTGTAAAAACTGTTACCTTCATTTTAGATTGTTTTGGAAGATACCAACCCTAAACAGATTTTTCAGTCAGTTTGTTTAGCTCTCGCGATTAGAGATATTAGGAACTTTAGTACCCGTTATTCTTCAGTGATTTAGTGCCGTAAAACACACCGTTCGGGAGTTAGTATTATAAAAGGATTAAAAAACATTCATGACGTCACTCAAATAGAAGCATGTATTTTAAAATAATTAATCGCTTTTTCGAAAATCCCTACACTTAAAGGGTTTTGAAATCTGAACAATGGCGTTTCAAAGAGCTCGTATCTTACACTCTAGGTCATTACAACACTTTGTTGATATTTGAATCGGTAATTTAAACCTCATTTGACCACCCAAAGGGAGTGAAAATCTACGAAAGTATGTAAACTATTCGGTGTTATATTATACGCATATATGAAAGCCTAATAAGGAAATGTAAAAGTTGATTTATTTCAATTTAACTTCCTCTAACCATATAAAATTATTAAAAATGCAACGAAATAAAAGTTGCACATATCATTTAAATATACGTGAAACTAAATAAATCCTCCTTTAGATAGTTATAATTGAGGAAATAATGTAATAATTTAAAAAAACACCTATTTTTAAACGAAGAAAGTAATGTTTATAAAAATATTGTCCAATATTCGATTCCCTTTCAATATATAGTAGACCACTAAAACAGGAGATATTTCATCATTTAGTATTCTGTGAAGCGTTTCAATTGGAGACATATTCGAGAAAGTCAGACATAAAATGGTCAATGGATTTAAATACAATATGAACACAGACTTTAAATTTCCGTCTACGGTCTCAAATATTCGAGGTTAAGGTTTAAAACAAATCTGTCTTTGGGAACCTTCCTCTTATTGGATGAAAAAAGACTTTCGTCATAACGTCATCTTTTCTCCCAAGCTTAAGGAAAGAAAATGTCGCAGACGAGGATCCATTAAAGAGAAAGTGATTATTCAGAAAATAGACATTTGCACCCACTGGGCTTCGTGGACGTTCGTGTTTTTAATTTTTTTGAAGAGTGCAGCTTAAGCGTGGCTAATCATTAAAGTCCAATGTGTGTTTATCTCGCCAACTGAGGCGTGTTCTGCTGGTTGAGAGCAATAATAAATATAAATAGCCCAAAGAGTTATCTTAACAAGCAACACTGGCCGTAAAGGGAATTCAAAAGCAATTAATCTGTCAACATCTCAAGTTATATAAAGTTAATTTGAAATAAGTAAATCAATTAATTTAAAAATATTATTTTTTTTTCTATGACTGCCTTGATGAGCTCGAGACAGAAATGAAAAAATATCTCCTTGCGCAAAACTTTAACTTTTATACTTTGTTTCCATTGTTATGCTTGCTAGTTAAAACTTACAGAAATAATATAGCAGACATAGCTATTATATTCGTAGGAAAGTAATTTAGGAACCTGCCATAATCAGTTGTTATGTGTGAAAACCGGTGTTTTAAAATGTTACAAATGATATTAATTTGCTTCATTTTCTGATTGCTATAGACAAGCCCTATTTAAAGACGCCAGAAATTATACGCAAATTATGATGTTTTTTACCTACAAATAGTTAAAAGTAACTAAATTTGGTTAGTTTACTTGGGTATTTAAATTTGCACTTAATATTTTCGGTCAGCAAATATAATCCAAATTATTGTTAACTTTTACAAAAAAGTTTGGGTAACTTAAAACACTTTTTGTGTTCTTTGGTACTATTAACATAATTCAAAGTTTGCCGTTTCTTGTAACATAATTATGATTCTTGGAGAATAATCAAGCTTGGTTTCTCAGTGGCCGCCTCCATGCACTCGTGGTTTCTGGCGGAAAGTTTTAGTTTTTTAATTCTCGTCTCCCTTGAAATTTGAAAAGAACGGGCTAAAGTTACAAAGGACGATGTTGTTGTACATAAATTTTAACAGGTAAGACTTTTTATAACAATAAGGTTAGAAATACCCGGGCCGTGCAGAGGTATCCTGGGGCCATGGGACAAACTTACTCGCGGGCCCCTTCAATTTGCACCCCCCCCCTTGAGCCCTGAAAACTTATCCCAAGTTATCTTGATTTGATCTCCCCCCTTGAGCTTCTTCGATGGGCCCTACAGCTACGGGCCCCCCTCGTGGGTCCTTTTCACCTGGGCCCCGGGTATTTTGCCCCCTCTGCACGGCCCTGAAAATACCTTAAGTGAACATAAACGACTATAAAAATTATCTAAAGACGAGTGTCTTTTTTATATAAGATTTCAAGAATCCGTTTGATGGGCCTAGACTAAAGGAGGATTAGAGACATTTTAATTTTTGAACGTCCTCACTTGAGAAACGATCAGAAATTTCTATGAATTTAAAATGAGATAGTTTTTGAAACTTTTTAATTTGACACTACCAAAGGGAAGATTAGTGGCAGCATGCAATGATAATTTGCTGTAAGAAAAGTGTTCATCCCAAAATAATATACAATTATGTTTTGAATTTATTTTCTCAATAAAAAATTCTCTATTTTTTAGAGACTGTAATGACTGAGATAGTCAAAACTTTAATTCACATATTTTTATATCTCTCTAAAACTATTTACTGGAAAACAGTGATGTTTCAGCATACATAAAAAGATGCCAGAACAGCAGCCCACATGTTCTTACAATTGGAACGTGTTATTTTATAGTGGATGGGGTTTGTTTTATCTGAGCTCGCTGCTTAAAGTAGTCGACACTTGTTTGCTATCCGGAAAAATATCGCTGGATTTGGGAGGTTATCCAAGACTTTTTTATTTTGTGGTAAGAAAATAGTTTTGTAAGGCACATTTGTCCGAAAAATTAGTAAATTTCTAAAATTTCTTAAATGGTATTAAAGGATTTATTACAATATTTAATATATTTACTGTCTGTTACTGTTTAAGTAGTAAATTAAAGACAAGGAGCCAGTGTCTTAAAATATAACTCATTGATTACAAAGAACAAAATAACTAAAATGCAATTTTTTTTGTTAAAATAAAACTCTTCTCTCTTATTGCTCACAAGAGACATTGATGTGTCGAAAACATTATGACAAACGTTGAACCTTTTTAAATAATATCATATTATTTGAGCTGATATAGACACTAGCTCTTCGTACAAATAAGAGAGTGATGTGAGGTTCCAAAACAAGACAATGCGTTTGACAAGATGGGTAACGAAGGAACATAAAAAAGTTGGTTTAATTTGCTTGGGTTGTTTCTTACAAATTAACACCATGCAGAACTTATTTCATTATTAAATTGGTAGAAGGAATAGTTGAACTAAACGAAAATAAAACCAACAGGAGTTTCTTCATTAAACTAAATATTGGATAAAAGGAGTGACCACACTTTTATTGTCATTTAACTAGGTCGAAAGTAAAAATTTTCCCATATCTGTGTAGAACCTATCCCCTCCTTGATTAAGTTAATTCATTCAGTATAAAAACTGCAGAAGTAAATTTGTAAAATAGGTTATTAAATATTAGTTTTTAATTCTAATGAGACAAGCGTGAATATTAAAATGCAGTCTTCCCAAAAGGGCAAATCACAACTTAAGCATAGACCTTTGACAAGTATTTTCATTTCCTTCGCGTCCATCCCCTTTCTATTTCTGAAAATACGGTAAAGACTGACTTCTATCGGGAAGTGATACAGAAGTTAAATACAACACTATCTTTATCTCATGCTTTAAATATCGGTGCTATTGAAAACTATGCACGCGGCACTGCCCTGATTGAAATAGATTAAAGTAAATCATCAAAATCAAAATTTAAAAATACATAAAATGACAAAAGTATAATTTTCATAAGTGTATTTAACACTTAATGTTTGTCATCATTAGTCTCTTTGTATCAAACATTTATATAAAATAGTTATTAGCTACCTCCCGTTGTGAAGTAGGAATTGTAAGTGCATATACATACACTATAAATTTTAGAAGGTAAACGATACTAAATGTATATTACATATATGATATTGAGTTGTTTATTTGGTTAGTAGTGGGCTCTAATGTAAGTGTTCAAAAAATAAATAACTGATTCTCCCTAAACTGCTTATTTGACACCAAAGCCATAAAGTCTCCATTTATTTTTTAAATAATTGTAATTTAAATAATCGGTGCCTAATTTTAAGGAACGAAGTCTTCTACCACAAATTGGGGTAGTAAAAGTACCCACAGTTGTCAGTACTACGTTTTATAACGTTGTCTCTACCTTTCTATATAATTGAGTTTAAATATTAGTACTCAGATCCTTCAAACATCGTTACACGTAGCCATATGAATTTTAATAGCTTCATGAAATCACGCGTCAAAATATTTGGAAAAATTGTTGAATCAGTTCATTTCCGAAAATGCAAAGCGCAGTACAGTTTTTGCATTGCGCAATTAATACTATGTAATAATAAATTTGAATAATACTAAATTTTTGTAGTTTTTACCTCTATCAATTTCTCTTAATTAGTATTATATAGGCCTATCTTTTTATGTAGGATAACCCAATAAATCCGCCCCCCCCCCCTTCTTCTAACTACCCACCCGAGATTAACACGATCCGCCGGCCCTGAATGGGGGTATATTCAATTTCACATTAATTTCATTTAACATTTCTTCAATTAAAAAGCCTTTATCAGCCATTACACTATCTTGACTGTCAAAATCTAATTCCATGAAGCCACTTCTACTAGTTGTCTCTTTATCCGATATTGAACCCGTATAAAGACCTGACACAAATGTTACATAACCATTTGGGCTGATGCCTATCAAACCCTTGTATGTGTTGGTTGACTTATAATTAGAGTAAGTTTCGGATTGTAACACTAGTGAAGATGACGTTTCACATTTAATTTCCAAAGCATCAATAATCACACGAGTAGTTGGGTATGTGGTTTTGAATTCCTCTGGCGTGGATTTATTAACTTGTTCTCTTGTTGACCACAAACTGGTTTGCCCTAACTGAAGGTACATGTAGTTAATCCAAGTGTTACATACATTGCTCACGGTACTTTTGGAGATACCAAATCGGTCAGCAAGGTCTTGGACAAATAAACCGAGTCTTAACCTCATTAACACCAAAAAAAATTGATCTAGGGGTTTCAAAACTCTAGGTCTTCCTATCATAGTGGGAGTTCTATGTGGAGTTGAGTTGATACCATCACTGCATTTTCCTTTTTTCCAATATATAATGTTTTGCCCATTTTCGCCCGGATCCAAGAATTCATATAACGCAATGACTCTTTTGTAGTTAGGAAGCCCGGTGTAAAAAGCAATTGCATCGTCATTGTCTTTGATATTGTCTAAACTTGGTTTTAACTTCTTCAGATTTGTTTCAGCAAGTTTTCTCTTCTTAATCTCTTCACTTAAAAGCTGTTCAGTTTTTTAAGCTTATAGGTTTGCACCCGCACACTTTCATTAGATTTTTCCAAAGCTTCCTCAAGAATTTCAATTTTTTTCAGCATTTTTTCCATATCGCCACTGTCACCCCTAGTTTTAGTGACATCAAACGATTGTTCTTGGTTAATGGATTCTAATACATTTTTGTTGAAAATGGAATAAACTGAAGGCACACTTTGTTGTTCTTGATCAAAGGTTAATACCTGTTCATCCGTAACCTGACATGTATTAAAGAACGGCTCTTGAGTAATAACCACTTCAAGATTATCAATTAAATCTTCTTGTCCTAGGTTGTTTACATTTTGAGATGGATTGGCATCATCTTTGCTTTTTAGTTCACTTCGTTGAATGTTGATTAACGTATCGGGTGTGTTCCACTTGAACTTCGAAGGCACTGCGCCTTTTTTAAGGTGTCTCTGGCCATTAGCGTGTGCTGTCAAGAAATCTGTGTTCTTAAAATGATTAGAACAGACACAAATATTCTTTTTTGGTGTATACAAATAATCTCTCTGGCGTATTCTTTTCAACCACAGGGTTCTTAAAGGGTTATTTTGAAATGGCATAGGAACTCTTATGGTATGACACCTGTAAGACATGAAAACTATTAAACTTATTATCAATTTATAATCATTTCCTTAATTTACCACTCACATTTTTATTTTCACCTCTCTCTTTACAATTTAAAACCACGCAAAATTTTCCCATGCTTTATAATTTTGAATGGTCTACTGGTCAAGGCTTAACGTTTCATTTAAGTTTTAGCCAATTTAATCGGTGATAAAATTTACTTAGATGTTCCACGGACTCAACTTTTATTTCAAATAAATTTACTACAATATAGTTTAAACAATAAAACAAAATTAATTATAAAATAGCTTTTTGTGATGAAACGTTTTTATGTTACCTACAGTAACTTTAAGCGCTAAAAAAAGCGGGAATATCATAGCAGGTTTGGCAGACGATCATTTTGAAGGTCGCGTCTAATGCTATCTAGTGAGGAAAGTAATAAATTTGACCAATTCCGACTGTGGCGTCTTACCCCTGTAAAGTAAGCTTGCCCCGCAACACATAGTAAATCGACCTATTGTTCAATATCATTCAAAGGTTCACTTAAAGGCTTAATTCATAAAGCAGTAGTTTATTTAGTCAAACTGTAACTCCAAAAGTAAGTTTTGGTGTGGTCTCTGAAAAGTTTAGCGGAACAATCACTGTTTTCATTACATTTTATATAATTTCTCTCTCAGTCAAGGGTTCAGTGATTACAGGTGCCGATGATACAGCCGACACTTGCTTTAAACACACTTATTAGCAATTATAATTAAGGTTACATATTTCATTTCTGGACGTGGGCGCTCTATTATTCCATAGAACAGTGGAATTTAATGAAAACTGGTTTATATATTACCTTGAAGATTCATTAAACCAATTTCAATCATGAATATAAATATAAATAAAAACAATTCTAACGCAAAGTTAATTCTTCTTCTTAGAGGTAGCTCGATTCTTGGAGAGTGAATGAAGACCATTTAGGCTCCAGTTAATATTTCACTTAGTCCAACAACTTGAAGAGGGGATCAATGAAGACCAAGGTGAACTTCTCATTGAAAATCTTATCTTTAATTTCGAACAAATCAGTTGCCTCCAGAATACCACCTTGTTGCTGAGTTTCTTCGAAGAAAGACCGCAATCGCGGGTCTGACGATTCCTAGCAAGCAAAAACAAGACAAAGGAAGTAAGGGATCATCGAGGAGAAAAAGATGAAACTTTTCCCTTGTGTGTTCAACTTAAATTGAGGCTCATTCTCTCTTAAGTCAACCATGAGAATTTTTCTACTTCGTTTGCGAGCATCTTCGATGGTGTCAATTGTTTGGAATTCAACTAGGCTGAGGTCAGACTTCGTCATGGACAGTGATGTCGTGATGAAGACCCACATGCACGGGAACCAGAACACCAAAATAAACCGGTGCTGATCAAAGTATGATCTCAGGATACGACTCGGAATACCTACACAAAATGGAAATAAGTCAGATTGCACCCGGAGCAGTGCTCTACAAATAAAATTGTTTACTGTATCTAGTTGCCCTCAAAATAATCATTTGCACAGAGAAGCAAAGAAATGGTGGTGTACAGTTGTGTCGATAAAATACTTTTATTGAAGAAGAAATAATTAGGATACTAACTTTTTTTATATATTTTTTGTGAATGAATTTCCATGGAATAAAATAATAAAGATGCTCGATGTAATGAAATTGAAAAATGTCTCGTAAACGGAGAGGAAACTGTTACACTTGACCAAAATGTGCGCCATGTCCTCTATGCGATGCACTGCGCAAGGATATTTCGGATCATAAACCAAGATTTCGCTCAAACTCGTCGCTGTCGGAAGGGTAAATGGTCTTGCTTGAAATAGAAGGTGACTCAGTCTTTCGTTGGAATTACATTGCTCAATACTCAGGGTTTCCTTAATGGCATACAACTTTGAGCTTTTATGCTTTGCAAAGTTTGGAAACCATAATTTGTGGGCATTCTCTTTTACAGTCTTTTCGAAAAATTAAGAACAATATTTGGCAAAAGTTGCCTCTCCTCGTCACTGTGACCCAATCAAGGAATTGAATTATCTTACTCCAGTGGGTACAATGACCTTTCATTCTCACATACCAGAAGACGTTTCTATCGACTCGATCCTTTTGCATCTTCATGAGTCGTCCCAAGTATGAAAGCTTATAACGAGCCTTCCGCTCTACGAAATTAGACTAAGTAAGTTCCTCTTTAATTTCAGCTTTCGCGATGAGAAAGTTTCCGCTCAATATAAAAAACGACGTAGGATTGGTTGTCTAAGGCATAAGACATCGTTGGTGTAAAAAAAGACTAGGAACTACGCGGGACTATTTACGCATTATATCAGTGATGACCTTAATGTTGAATGGCTCCTGGAAGCCACCTTGTCTTCGTTCTTAACCTGGCGGAGTGAGGTTCCAAATTCTCCTTTCCAGTACCCAAAGATACACCACGATACGTGGCTCGATCAGAATATTGGACTTCGCAATCTTGAAGAACCAAATGTTGGTTGATCTCGTTATCTGGGCCACTAAACTGCAGAATATGATATTGATATCAACTAAATCACAAGCCAAACTCAGAAAAATCGCTAGCAATGGTCAAGACTCTTTGGAGATCTCTCAAACTCTTTGCAGTGAAATATATATCATCAGAAAAAAAGTGACCACAAGTGGTAGTCTGAACATCAAGAGATTGGTGTGGAAGACAAAATCCCAGACTTCACTGAGAGAAAAAACTGTAGAATTTACAGAAATATTTTACAGCACCCGTTCTGTATTTTTTAATACAGTTCTGTACTGTTTAAATTACTATATTCAAGAAATATTTACAGTATAAATTACAGGATGTTTTTAGGTATTTAAAATGCAGGGGCTTCATGCTGTATTTATCGTTGAATAGTAATATAAACATAAATATGTGTACATATTTGTTCAATACATATTACTTTGTATTTACAGTTAAAAATGAAGACCTTTTAAAGTATTTAAAATACAGTTACCTTCTGTAGTTATTGTGGTCGAAGTTGAATTGCTAATAATCCATAAAAATTCATTATTTGTTGTAAATCAACTAATATGAAGAAAAGATTTTTAGTGGCATCTCGAAAAAGCACCAATGCAGTCATATTTTTTAATTACACATGAAATAAAAACAAATTAATGTTTATACATTTAAATGCAAATTCACCGCGTTAGTGTGTGTGGTTTGAACTAAGTTTAATACGTGTCTGGATTCCGAGCCAATGAGTTGCATAACTATGTTGTGCACGTGTTTATGTCTCTTGCTTTGGACTCTAGTTCTGCTGGAGCTTATTGGTATATTTATGTATCCGTGGTTCTGCGGTAGAACGCTCACCTGTCGTTCAAGAGGGTTCGGGTTCGAATCCCGGCCAATTAACAAATTATGTTACACCCAATGACAAAAAGAGGGCGCTTTTGGAAAAACCTTTTCCCTGATTCTAAGAAACTGCGTACGCAGTGATTACCCTTTGCCCCGAAAATGCAAACGCATTCGCAATCCTGACAGACAGACAGACACGGTGGCTGTATAACTCCTCCTAGGGTACAAAGTCCCCTCGGAGAGGTAAAGTGGGTAATAAGAACAAATCAAATAGATAATATTTCCAGGCTATATTCACGCAGTTTTTAAATCTAAATTCCGTAAAACTTACAGGCATGTTAGAAATTTTAATTATTATTTCAGTTTTATACAATACAATGATTCTGGTTGAAAATTTTACTATGAGCTATTTGTATAAATTACAGAAAACTCAAGTAAAAGATATTTACGAAACTTTCCGTAAAAAATACAGAAAATTCCTGGCTACTGTGTGTCCAGGAGTTCCATGTAATTTCTACGCAATATTTTTCTCTCAGTGTTGAGACTGATAACTTTTGATCGGGTGGCTATAGATATATCGCAAAAACCGTAAGAGACATTTGTCATCCCTGCTTGAGGCCAACATTTGAACGAATAAATCCCGGCGAAACGTCACCTAACCAGTTTCGGTAATGGGTATTCGCGTAAATTGTCTTCAAGTGATCGACGAATGCTACCGGAATACTAAGATTTATAAAGGTTTTCCAAAAAATATATCTTTTTCAGTGTCGTAGGTATTTCGCAAATCCAAAAACGCAACGTAAAGATACGGATTTTCCAATCGTACTGATTCGATCAACCGAAAACCATTCTGAAGTTCTCTTAAAATTTTCTTATCTTCGACAAATGAACTAAGGGCGATTTTTGAGTATGCTATGGTATAGTTTCGATAAACATTGAGATAAAGCAATAGGCCGGTGTGCCTTAAGAAATTTTGTTCTCTCCGGCTCTATAACGCAAAGGTGTTATTTCAAATTAAATCATGTATCGAACGAAGCCTCATTACTTCGAACAGAAAGTATCTTTCTAAGAATTTTCCTTCAAATTTAAAAATTTGAGGGTAAAAGTGTCGAGTTTAAATACATTAAGCATTTGAAACGAGTTTCGATTGACGTTACTTAGGGTTTTTCTGTAAAATCCCTCCTAATAAAGTGATGTTGTTGTAGTACAGTCAAATCAATATTGAACCTAGAAAAAATTGCAACAGAAAGAATCTCAACGATTTCTGGATGAAAAAAATGTGACAAACTCGAAAAAAAAAATGTTTGACACAGTAGTTCCAGTAGGTATTGCCGAAAAGGCGACTTTTAGGGGTAAAATTGTAATTTTTAAGGTTTTTTTATTTTTAATGAAGACAAAATTGCTACAGAATGTATCTCGACGGTTTCTAAATGAAAAAAATGTGACAAACTCGGAAAAAAATTGTTTGACGCGGTAGCTATGGTAGGTTTTGCCGAAAAACCCACTTTTAGGGGGTAAAATTGCCATTTTTAAAGTTTTTTTTAATAAAGACGAAATTTCAACATAATGTATTTTAACGGTTTCTGGATTAAAAATGCGACAAACTCAAACAAAAATGACTTACGCGGTATTTTTCTTGGTTTACGTTTTATTTTGTGGTTTAAAATCTTTTGACAGTTAAATAAGTGACCGATTTTTCAATTAGAAACAAAACGATTTTTATTTCAATAAATACAGAAGTAAATATTATAGCATTACAAAAAAAATTAGTCTTCTAAGTTGTCTTCAAGGTCCGAACGTTTGGCGTTGCAACAGTTAATACCTTAACACTCTGCACAAGCTGATGTGCATGACAGGCCCTGTTTCTTACATGAACATTGCGTCGTTGCGCACAAAGTTTTGACACACGCACACCTTATACATTTAAGTAGATGTAATGGGGCCGGACGTTGAGACGATCTAATTGGCAACAAGTGTCCTTGTTGAATTTCCCAACCCCATTGTAGAGGGTAAAGTTCTGAACCCATCCATTGTTGAACTTGGGGAAATACTCTTAAAATGTGAAATCTGCAGGCGTTGGAAGCCGGCGCTAACGTCTCGGGCTTAGCATGAGCTGTAGCAAGTGAAACTTTCCTAGTTAATATGCGTTGACGAACCGCATTAAGCGTTTCATTATTTTTTCCTCCGTATAAAAGTGTAACGGCTTGTTCCCCAGCTGTAACAACATTATCTCTTCGGCCGTTTAGGTTTTTAAAGATTGAAGCTTGTTGTCGAAAAACTTCATTAGACTCCAAAAGTTTCACAGCTTCACTTTTACCAATAGGGAAAATCCTTGGCGTTGTATCGCAACCTAGTAAAGCGTGAGCGAAAAAAATATTTTCACATACATGATCACCTAGCTGTTTTTTACAAGCTTTGATGTCATAGGTTACAACACTTTTGTCATTTTTCTTTGGTTCGGGGCAAAAGTATATGTCAAATGATTCGCTTTTAGTGTAATGAATTAGAAGAATCAATAAGTCAGTGTCGTCCCCAATAAGAATAGTGGTTTGGTTATTCGCAGACGGTACAGCTTCTTTCACGATAATTACATCCGCGTCGCCTTTCGCCTGTTTGATATGGCAACCGATCTTTTGTAATTTTGACTTTAAATAGTCAATACATGTTTTCTTGTTGTGGATATTCGCTAAAAACTCGTTTTTCTTGAGAACTGCGATTGTGGAAGGTTGAAACTTTACTTCTGGTCCAATACCGCCTTTCTTTCGTCGAATATGGGTGTGAGACTTCGTCGATTTTTCGTCGTCGTAACCATCAAATACAATAGTAGGTGTTCCATACTTTTTACTGACGTACTGCGCGTATGTGTTTAATATGTTCTCAAATGCTGAATTTCGATCCTACGGAATACGATGAAGTAGAGTCCCTCCATCTAATACATAATGAACTATACCGTCAGGACGTGTTCCAAAGCCAACGATAGTTTGAATGTCTTTAGCCAATTGAGGCTTCGGTGCTTCTCTCATCATTCCCTCAGAATCAAACAGCGAAGCCGGGAAAGAACAGAGCTCGTACGTAAAGAGGTTCTCTAAATTTTGTTCACTAGATTGAGCACTAACAATTAATCAATAAAATTAAACTTCCGGCTCAATATAAATCGACTCATTTTCTACTTCAACAGTATTTTTCTTGTTTAACGGTATTACTTTTTTGTTTCTTTTAAAACTAAATGAAGAGACGAATTGACCAGTTATATCCACTAAAATTTGATTTCCTATTTCTTCCGCTTGATGCAAATTCGCGGATTGATCAGTCACGCCGCTTACTATGTTTCGTAGAGCCGAATCTTCTTGGAAAACATTTAACGGAATAAGGAATTCAATTATTTTATTTCGGTCTTCGTTGTCCCTTTTTATTCTAGAAGTGGACGTAGAAACACGCTGTTCATTAGACACACGAAGTGAGTCGGCGAATTCTTGCATAGCACTGTTCATTTGGGCACACAAGGGCCTGGACATAACCCATAATAGTCTTTGGTGTTCAGTCATACCACGACCGCGAGTTAAACCACCAAGTCCTTTAGCAGTTAGCATTAAGACTTGTTCTATTATCAGATCGGTCGACAATTGACCCAAATAACGGTCACTACGACGCACTACGTGATAACCCTCGACAAACCTGACATATAAGTCAGGTGCTGTGGTTTCTAGTTTTAGCATATTCTGCAATTAGATTCTTGCGCTAGAAGCGTACTGATTGTGGCCACTAGCTGCAAATAAAGGCAACATGTCTCTTACAGCTTGGAGGTGCATTTTCCAATTTCCGGTGCGTTCAGCCTTGATGCAATTTCTTAAAATCTCTACCATTCTCATGAACAAAAGCCATAGAGACGCGGTTTTCTGCTTAGTTAGAGAAGACGAAAATGCACGAATTATTTCTTCGAGACGCGGGAATACAAGCGACGAAACCACGTCTTCAACCTCGGTTTCCAACTTCAGCAAGGCTTCTAAAAGACCTTGTGCTTCAGCGACGTCGCGATTGTCGTCAAAACGTTCTTCAAGGGAACATGCTCTTTTCGCGAGAATATTGTAGAGCGCGCCGTAAGTTAAAAAATATCCACGAATGGCCCTCGATATCGCTTTTCCTGAGACCATATGTGTTACTGTATTTGGGGCGTATATTAGTTCCAAGATCTCTTTCAAACCTGATCCCCCCATAATATGGCCAACGCTTCCAACGAAACTCATTTGAGTATGTAAACCACCAAGTCGGAGAACAATGTTTTTAACGGACTATTAGAGTTTTCATTGGCGATAATTCCCGTCGCTTTCGAGAAAAGTGGCTGATCGAATGTTAAAACTGGGGTGCAGTTGTATTTAGACGAGTGATCACAAACAAAATGCAAAGGTCTCAGTATTAAGCGTAGAGTATTTAATTAAGCGCATACCAGAAAGGTTTGATGTATATAGTTTAACATCAATCTGTCCAATGTTTCGAATTTTGTCCCATTGATATTGGTTTCTTTTTGAATTTATTTTGGGTCGTAGCCCCAGGCGTTACAGTTGCAATTATTCCCATACCGTGAAATGTACCATGTCAATAGAGAATAACTAAATATGAACATGTAAATCCAAGATGGCCACCAAGATGGCCGCCATAACCCCCCCAAAACACCCCCAAAATATTTTCCAAAAACAAAATTTTTGTCCTTGGAATAATTGAAAAACATATTTTTGTTTTCAATCTCAAATTTCACTGTGAAGATGATCTTTGACCTCAACGACAGACCCCTGTCTACCACCCCTAAGCCTCGGTCTATCACCCCAACAAGTTGGGAGACGATCGGACAAGGTCGGCCCGAGATATCGGCGGTAATATGTAACCCCCCTGATTACGTCAACTTATTTACTTTTGGTGTCACTTTTTTCGTTTTTTCGTTTTTTCGCCATTTAAAATGCCAATTAGTTATTTGCGAGATGGGGAAACGAATTCGCGACCTTCGTTTTATATCCTTGGCGGTTTTGGCCCCACCCAAAATACTTTAAACAACTAATAAACGAATATAAATAAGTTTATTTTTTCGCAAATATTTTATTATTTTAAAACAATGTTAGTTTTAGTAAAAGTAAAAACACAATTAGTTATAATAATACTTAATAACTATTATATTTCAAACAATATATTTTTTTAAACACTTAACAACATATGAAACACTACAAATAAAACTAAAATATAATCTAACAAATTAAATTAATAAATAATAAAGAATTAAAGAAGGGTGTATAAATAATTTGAAGGCTAAAAAATATAAAAAACACAATGTTAAAAATATTTTAAGTGTATAATTAAAAATAATTATAATTACATCAATTCGTAGAAGGTATTTTTCCTCTTCGGTACAAAACGAGATGTCGGGTTGGAAATTCGGACTAGAATTTATAAATATAAATAAATTAATCTATTAAAAACGATTATATCTAAAAAATATTTACCAAAAAATTATTTTTGTTGCTCTATCATCGCACGAATAAAAACACTGGTTTTGGTCTTAATCGCTTCGGAAGTATATAGTTCGAGAATGTCTGAATTAATTAAAACAGATCGAACGGTATGTTGTACAGTGCCAACATGTTGAATTTGATCTAACACATAAAGTTCAGACTCAAACTTTTTAAATTCTTGTGATTCCACCAAGAAATTTGACGAGTATTACAAAAGATTATACATTTTTACTACTCAAAGAGAGATAATTTTTAAAGATCGTGGCAAAGAAAGTACAGGCTTTAGATATAATTCGAGAGTACAGGCTTTAGATGTAATTCACCAAACATCTTGATTCTAGATTTCTCCTGGTAAAATCCTTTACATTGAGATTTTATAGTTTAAGCCCGACCTTTATTTAAAAATTTAAAAATATTGTCTTTGGGAATAATTATTAATTTTTTAATACAACTAAGGTTAACTAATTATCCCTATCCTTCTTAAACAAGTTTTATAAATTAATAAAATCAATTATATTCAATTTTTAAACAAACTAGTACAAAATGTACGTATACAATTTCAGTTAATATAATTATCAATTACCAAAAAAACATAAAGCATTAAAGTTTAACCAATATTAGTATAAAAAAGTACATAGAGGACATGAAAAAAATCAAAAAGATTAAAAAATAGCCAATGAGTAGTTTGAAACAAGCAATGGGTCGTTTGATACAGGCGATAGATTGTATCCCAGATGAACTTTGTTTAAATCAGTTTTAAACAAGAAATTTTCAAGAATTTTTTTAAATAATAATTATAATAATAAAAAATATAAAAAAACTAATATTAAAAAAAACAAAAAGATATTTATATAACCGAATTAATTTAACCAAAAACATTTGATACCTGACAAAAAAGATAAGAATAAAATTTCTTGAAAATTCACTGGATAAAAAAGACTTTACACCAATCCCAACTTTAAATTAATAAAACTAGTTAAAAAAGAAAAAGTAGATTATGAAGTATTAAAAAGAGCCTCCACCGCCTGAATTAAATTAATAAAACTAGTTATTTTGGAAAACATATTTAAAAAACACTTAAACCTTTTAAAATTAAAACAATTTAAATAAAAAATATAAAACATTTCAAAAATTAAAATCTTTTACCAAATAAAACAATTAAAATAAAAAACACAAATAAAGTCTTTAAATAAAATAGTCTGCTGTACAATATTAGAATTTTATAAGATTTGAGTCCTATTTAAAAAAAAAATTTAATTTTTTAAAATAAATAAAAAAATATTGTAAATACCTTGAGTCGTAGTTGGAAAAGTTGCCGACGATCGTTTAAATTTTGAATTGGTCGAGATAATTTGCAACTTAATAAAAATATTTATCTTAATTATTGTAATTATTTTTTTAAAATTAGTATTCCTTACACTAAAGTTGTAACTATTTTAACTTCTTGTTGATCCAAATCATTAATAAAAAATAGAACTATCATTCCTAATTCTAAACGGATAGTATATTTTGTTAGATGAAAGTCGGTAGATAAAGTTAATTGTTTTTTTCGAAAGAAAGAAAGTTGCTGTAATTGGTAGATAATTAGAAGATTGTGTTGAAGATTCCTACGATTTCTATGCTGACGAAACCATGATATCTTATTTAAATTTTGATATAGTCGCATATGTTTTCCAATTAAGCGTAAAATTTCGTAAGAAAACCAACCTTCAAGAGTGTATTGAGTGTGGAACAGTAACCCGTCAAACTCAAAACCGTCGTGGGGACAGACAAAATTAATAGAATGAACGTCAAATAGACAAGAATTGTTATTGATTCTTCTAGAAAAAACCGAAGCAAAAACAGCTGGTGATAATTTGAAAGATTTTTTTATAAAGGGGCAAGCAAAAATGATTTTTTTAAAAGGTTCTACTAAGGCTTGACACTCAAGAAAGACTGTTTTCATACAGTAATTTTCAACTCTAATTGAAACTTCGTTAATTTTAAAAAGATTACAATTCCTAACTTTGCGTAATGCTAGATATTTAAGTGAAAAAGGGTTAATAGCGAGAGGATGAGAAATCTTACCAGAAACAGTCAAAACTTCGCGAGAGCCCATGGTTTATAAAACGAATACGTTGAAAAACACTCTTTTTATAAGAAAAATTTCAGAATATTTAATTTTTACATCCTGATTTAAACCTGTTTTAAAATCAAGTCAAAAGACAATTTTTTATCAAATACACCCTGCAGAAATATAGTTTTATCCCTTCGTTTAAATTTTATACCTCACAGAAATATATTTCTTCCCATAGAATTTTAAAACATCTAACCCTGTAATTAACAAAATTCTTACATCTATAATCGATTTTTAAAGCAAAAATATTAAAACTCTTAGGGCGTTGTCTTTTTTGTCACGTTATTAAATATAAAGTCCTTCAAAAAAATAATTAATAATTTTATATTTTTATACATATCTATATTTAAATTGACATTCACTAACAATTTTAAATACCATTTACATACTGATAAATTATAACTAGGTTCTATCCTTGTAGTATTAATCACTTTAATATTCAAGGTTTTATATTTTTGAAAAATTAATGAAAAAATAAATACTTTTGGTATAAAAGGGCAAAATTTTACTATTAAAACATAACAGGCTAAAATGGCTTCCACAAGCAATTGTTAAAGCTCCGCGAGTCAAGCTGTTTCAGTTTTTGATAGGCCTGAAGAGGAGATGTTATTAGAGTCGGACGAATCGGATGGGGACTTTATTCAAGAGGTCCGTAGGATGTCAAACATCGAAGAAGTTGGAATCGAACAATCAGTGAAAGTTAAAAAAGGTGGAGTGTCTTACGAAACTAAAACTCCGAGAAAAAAGCGAGCGACAAGGGAATATATCTAGATATTCAGATATATTCGTATATAAACATTAAACATCTTCCCCAAGATGAACTCTGGAAGGGTGATTATAAAAGGGTGAAATTCTTAGCTAACACCCTATCCATGGACGTTATTCGAATCATAAACTCAACAAACAGGCTGAAAAAGATAATTGACCAGACGGAAGAAAAAATTGTTTGCCCACCCACGAAGGCAAGTTAAACTCATTAATTAATTATTCGTAATAGTAATTAGAATAATATTTTAGACCTGGAAACGAAATTATAATATGGAAGACTCCAGTGCTTACTATTCGGACAGTGAATTAGACTTTTCATCTTTAAACAGTTTTAATTATAAAAAGTTTTATAAAATTAAAAAATTAAGCCCTAGAAATTCAAAAAAGTGGAAATGTAAACAATTGGATATTGATCTAGAAGTAATAGATTTAAACGAAATCCCCACACATTTATTTTTTATAGTATTTGAAAAGATTCTGTCCAAAATTATCAAATACGTAAGACAAGAGGCACCAGGTTTCGATTTCCTCAGATTTGCAATTCAATCGGAAAATTTAGAACATCCAATTAACATTAAATTTATTAAAATTGATCGGTTAACTGTTTCTCGAATATTTAACCATATAGCTCGCATTGCTCAATCGAAAAAAGATTTCTTACTAGATGGAGAAATAAAATTTAGTATAATTCTTTTGAAATCCCCACAGAAAATGGGAAAAAAATTTTTAGCTCTAAAAAACAGAGACATTATCGATCTTGATGTTTTTTTAAAAACTAAATCCAATTTTTACTATATAAACAACATCGATAATTTATGCGTAGCGAGAGGCCTCACAGTCGGAATAAAACTCTGTGAAATTGCCGAGTATAAAAAGAAAAAACTTCCATTAACAAGTGTTCTTAAAGAATATAGAGCCTTAACATTCTTTCGTAGTAAATTGTAAACTAAAGCTGCTAAGAAATTGCATAATGATGTAGGAATTGCACAAGGAGCTGTAGAAATTGGTGACATAGTTAAATTTCAATCATATTTAGCCCCAAAGTATCAGATAATAATATTTAACGGCACGGAAAATTTTCAAATTTATTTCAAGGGTTTTCCCCCTGCCGAAAACACAATTCTACTTGTAAAAATTGGCACGGACGTTCACTTAGCTAAAAATCTACATTCCATTTGGGGTGGGGTAGCTTCGTGCTTAGACTGTGAAAAAAAATTTATTCCACCACATAGAAACAAGCACCACTGCTTTGACACTAGAAATATTAAATGTAAAAGGTGTTTAGGTCGAGATTTTCACGAAATTTTAGAAATTCCTTTAATTCGTTATAAACTTTGTAATAGGTATTTAAAACAAGGTGAATGTTACAGTTTTCACCTGAAAAATGAAACTTGCAAGCTTTTCCACAGATGTCAAAAATGCTGTATTCAATTTGAAACTTCAAAAACTCACAAATGTGAAACAGCTTGCAACTCTCGTAAAATTGAACATCCTCCAAACCAACATTATGTTAAACAGTCGACCTTTAAAAAAACCACGATCCTATGTATATATCGATATTGAAACTATAATCGAGAATAATATGCATAAAACTATTCTGCTAGTGGCACAAAGTGAAATTTTAAATCAGCCTGTGGAAACCACGGTTTTTGAAGGACAACATTGTGTAAATAACTTTCTCAATTTTTTGTTTCAACATGAAACTATTTTACTTACGAATGGGAAACGGAAAAGAAAAACAATTAGGCCGAAATTTACCAACCTCATCGTAATGGCCCATAATATAAGATCTTTCGATGGAATGTTTATTATTTCTAAATTAATTAATCATGTCATTCCCGAGGTTATTTACGATGGAGCCAAAATTCTTACTATTTATATTAAAGGGGTAGACATTCGTTTTGTAGATCCTTTAAACTATGTTAGTGCTCCACTAAGACATTTTCCTAAAATGTTTTCTTTGCCTCAATCTAAAGGATATTTTCCCTATATTTTTTGGACGAAAAAAACTTTGAATTATTCAGGACCAATTCCGGACGAAATTTTTTTTAACCCAATAAAATGAAAGAATTTGAATACCGAGAATTTAAAAATTGGTATTCACACAAACAGCTCGAACCGGTCTATTGTATTAAATCAGAATCCAGAGCGTATTGTCTTTTAGATTGTAATTTATTACGCTTAGCTATGCAGAAATTTCGCATCTTATATAAAGAACTAATTGAAATTGATATCAGTAATTATGGGGGTATTTCTCTTTCTGGGGCACTTAATAATGTATTTATCGACAAGTTTTTAGAACCATATACACTATGTACTATACCGGCTATCGGTTTGGCAAGTAAACAGAATCAAAGCGAGATTGCATTAAAATATTTATCTTGGTATGACAAGGAAAATAATTTAATTTTGCAAACGGTCAGATCCACGGCTGGGGAACAGTCTGTAGGTCCGTATTTCGTAGATGGCTACTGTGAAAATCCACCCATAGTAATTGATGTAATGGGTGATTTCTGGCACGGTTGTCCAAAACATTTTTCTGGATCGAGCTTTAATTCAATTGTCGGAAAAACATTCAAAGAAATTAGAGAAAGAGAATTAGACCGAAAAGAATTTATTGAACAAAATTTACCAAACCACACATATATTCAAATTTTTGAATGTGAGATATTAGAATTGTTGAGAAAAAATGCCGATGCGAAAGCATTTTTTAATACAATTAAAATTATTCCTAAAATTAACACTAGAGATTCTTTAGTTGGAGGGCGTGTAGAAACAATTAAGCTGTACCATGAAGTAGAACCCTTAATTGGAGAACAAATCCGATATTTTGATTTTTGTAGTCTGTATGCGTATTGTTTACAAAAAATGGAATACGGTTGTAAAAATGTTAAAGTTATCACACACAACTTTGATTATGCACCGGACGCCTATTTTGGAATAATTAGTTGTCGAATCCTCCCCCCCCCCCCGAAACCTCTACTTACCCGTTCTTCCCTACCGATTTAATAAAAAAAACTTTATTATCCTTTATGTGGTAGTTGTGTAATAAATAATGATGAAAAATGTACCCATTGTATTGACGAACGAGCTATAACGGTAGTTTTACCTTCGGTGGAAATCTACTACTCAATAAAAGAGTGTAACTACAAACTGTTAGAAATTTTCGAAGTTTACCACTATAGTATTACAACAAATGTTTTCAAACCATATATTGACATTTTTTTAGAGCAAAAGTTAAAAATTCAGGATTTCCACCCTATATTAAAACATATCAAGAACAAAAAGAGTATTTAGACGCGATATACGAAGCTGATGGAGTAAGGTTAGAGCCTGAGGAAATTGTTGATAACCCATCCTTAAGAACTTCCGCGAAATTGGCGCAAAATTCGTTATATGGCAGAATGGCGTTAAGAATGGATAAATCATCAACTAAAATTATCCATCGCTACTCCCAATTAACCGAGATTATAGCAGACACAACGAATAAATTAACAGACTTTCATTTAATCAACAACGATGTTGCCATGGTAAGCTATAAAAAAAAGTGAGCTAGCCCCAACATTTTCAAAAGGTAATGTTATTGTTGCTTCGTTTGTCACCAGTTACGGGCGTATTCATCTGCATAAGTTAATTAATAAGTTGGGAAAGCGTGTAATTTATTATGACACGGATGGAGTAAAATTTACACATCAACCAAACGAGTGGCTACCCCCCTCGGTGGTAATTTAGGTGAACTTACGTGCGAGACTCCGAATACATATATCACAAAATTCGTATCAACTGGACCAAAAAGCTATAGTTTTCAACTTAAAAATAATCAGACAATTATAAAACTAAAAGGAATAACTCTTACCAGGGAGAATTCAGACATCATACATTTCGACGCCTTCAAACAAATGATTTTTGTACCAAATACCGAGTTTAAGATGAAAATTCCTTTTAACGTAGTAAAAGATAAACACAAAATGCTTTTACGTGTTGGCAACTTAAGTAACACTTTCAAAAAAACTTTTTGTAAACGTGTGCTAAAAGAGAATATTTCTAGTGTCCCCTACGGCTATTTAGAATGTGAAGATGTTGAATTGTAAAATAAAATTGTCATCTTTTAATTATAAATCTAAAAATCATGTAAAAAAACCCCGCAAAACAGGTTTCATTTAACAACATAGTTATCGTAAATGAAATCTCTTCCGAAAATCGAGTAAATACTTTATTTTTAAATAACCTAAGATTTAAACTTTTAACTTCCAAAATTGAATTTTTACTAAAAAACGGGAATTAATAATTTTTTTTGGTGAAAGAGATATGATTTATTTTTTATTAAAAAATTTTATTTTTGTATGTTATTATGAAGTTTATATAAATGGTGAAGGAATGTATTTTGATAAGAAACATTATACTTTAATAAAATAATTTTTTAAATTTAAAATGTGTTTGTTTATTTTTACATATATTCTATAAATCAGTCAATGTAGTAACAAAATACGTAGTATGTTGTCTTTGTTAAAACAGTAATGTCTTATATAAAATTTCTTTCACCGTTTCGAATGATGGTGTCAGGGCCTACTATGTCGGGCAAATCATCATGGACGAACTCACTAATTAGATGGAGGAATGAATTAATCGATAATCCTCCTATTAAAATTATTTATTGTTATTCGGTTTGGCAATCAGGTAACCATGCTTTATCTCAGTTTTTAACCGATATAGAGTTTATTCAAGGACTTCCTCCAATGGACAGCGAGTTCTGAGAATCAAATAGAAATTCTTTACTTATTATTGACGACTTAGCAGAAGAACTTTACAAAAATGATCAAATTGCTAAATTGGTTACCGTAGACAGTCATCATTATAAAATTTCAGTCGTATTAATCTCACAAACCCTATTTCCTCGAGGCAAACAATCTCGTTTTATCTCTCTTAATATGTCATATCTAAATCTGTTTAAATCTCCTCGAGATCTAAGTCAAATCCAATATCTGGCCAATCAAATATCTCCAAATAATACAAAAATAATTAAAATGGCCTACGATATGGCTACTAGAGAACCTTACAATTCCCTATTTATAGACACATCTGTCACCACTCCAGATAGCTTACGATTAAGATCGTACACATTTAATCAAAACGGACCACAAGTGGTAGTTTTTTCCCAATAATAAATAATTTACTATATTATTAGCAACTTCATTAAAGAAAATGGCTCCAAAAAAGACAGTACGTAAAAAAACGACTCCTATTGCAAATCCCTCTGACAGGTTTAAAACACACTATCCATATTTAAATTTATTGTATAAATCTAAAGGAGGGATACGTAAAAATTTATTAGCTAACAGTTCTCCAACGCAATTAAAAGCCTAACAGACCGTTTGCCAAAACTTGAAAGGGGTGGAATTATATTATCTAAAGCCAAAAAAAAAAACAATTATCTAAATATAAAAAAACAATACGGTTTTTAGCCAGTCCGAAAATTTCACAAAAAAGGAAGCGTGCTCTAATAATTCAGAAAGGTACGGGATTCTTCATACCGGCTTTATTAGGCTCTATCGTTCCTTTAATTGCCAATTTATTCAATAAAAGATAAAATGAAAAAAAATGATTTTAGTTCCCGCATCGAGTGTCGGACAAATATCTCAAGAAAATAAACAGCTTGTTTCTCCCCAGGAAACATATTATAACTTATTAGATAATGAGCTGCAAAATATATTATCTTCTAATTTAAACAGCCGCTCTAAATTACGAGAATTTCTTAAAATACTGAGCGAGGCCAGAGAAATGAGGAAAGCGATACCGGTACCTAAAGTTGAAATTACAAACGTTCAAGCACCCGTACCTGTTGCCCCATTAAATTCCCCATACACCTCGCAAATTTATTCACCCTTCAAAACGCCCGAGGGAGTTAACGCTGGCGACGCTGCGGAGCTGCGTTTAAATACTATTACACGCAAAATGAAAGACTATCTCAGCGAGAGAGAAAACGAACAAACTAGGAAATTCCCGAGTTCCTTAAAGACTGTAGATTCTTGGAAAAGGATATCATCTACGCCGATTGTTAAGCAACAAAAGACAATTACTGAGGATAGAATACAAAAACGATTAAATCGACAAAATGAAATATTTGAAGAATACTTTGAAAATACCGATATTGGAAGTCAATTAAGCAAGGAAGATGATTGGGATCGAGAGTTATCTTTGGAGGAGGGTGCTGTTGGTGGTGTTCCAATATCGCCGCAAAAAAAATTAAAATTACCATACCCTAAAAAATCTCCCAGGCCCAAAAGACAGACCCGGCCTACTTCTCGTTGGCAAAAATAATAAAAATGTGTAAAAATAATTATGTGTGAAATAAATAAACATTTTTTTATTTTAAACAAATCGATTTAATTCGTTTCCACTCTTTCGTCAAATGA
This sequence comes from Leiobunum rupestre, assembly GCF_980474605.1. Classification (NCBI taxonomy): domain Eukaryota; kingdom Metazoa; phylum Arthropoda; class Arachnida; order Opiliones; family Sclerosomatidae; genus Leiobunum; species Leiobunum rupestre. Next base: position 33,890,648 of record NC_143385.1, on the reverse strand, counting down.
ATACATATATTCAACAACGCTAAACTATCATTTCTTTTTAAATCGAAATTATACAATTCGTTAATTATTTTACTGTAAGAAATCCCCATACATCTCGAGGTTATAAAATAAATTACATGAGGTCCGCAGTTTTGGCTTTTATTTGATTGAAATTTATGAGTATTGAATTGAATACGCTTGCTATATCGCTCGAGCAAAAATCCATAGTCACGATGTGATCTTCCTAGAGAACAAAAAAAGTCCAGAGTGTTGCCCGATTTGTAAACAGCCGCCCAATGAGAGCCTGGAAGCGTATCAGGATCGGTGTTGATTACGAAACAATATGATTTTTTTTAATTGGAACTTTTGGTAATCTATTATCGGGAAACACTCCGATAAATTTATCTCTCGAGCGGGGGTCACACTTAAGTATAGATTGGATTTGATTAGTGTTCATCTTTCACGTTACTGTCAAAATACATAATTTCTCATATTGATCTTTTGTTAAGTTGATTCCCCTGATAGACGGCTTCAAACTCCCGTCTTCTTTTTTGAAATGTCGCACGTCGAAAGTCTCGTTACATTTTACGAGGTACGTGTCTCTTCCTAGATCGTATGCTTTGTCACAAACTCCAATATCTAGCCTGTATTCGGGACTTCTTTTTTTAAATTTCATCGCGGATGTCACTATTGTGGCACTAACACCAAATATTACAATCGCGAGACCCAGGAGAATGTGTACTTCACCCATGGTTAACAAAATGTTGAATAAAGACTTTAGCGCTCTACACTTGAATTTTAACTAATTCTTGAGCGTAAAACGCCCCTTTAATTATATTACCGGTCAAATCTTTCACAATATACATACAGGGATCTCTCGTAATTACTCTATGAATTTAAAATATTTCGGCTGTAAACGTTCCTTTGTATGCTTTATCAAATGATGATTTTGCAACGGCTAATCGAATTTTATCCCCAATTTTTAATGTTGGCTTCCCAATCATACTAAGGTTGCCATAGTTTTTTTCTCAAATTGCCGATTCATTGTTTTTATTGACATCTTTAGGGGCGATTCCCGTTGTTGAATGTTTTCAAGCGTTATAAGATTTTGCAATTAATGCTATTTTATTAAGATATTGTAAATCTCTAAAAGCCTTCACAATCTCGCTCGAGGATTTATTTTTAATTGGCAGAATAAAAACGAATTTGCTTAAGATATCCTGAACTAATAACGTCTAACGGTAATTTTTATTAAAAGTAAAATAGGGAGGTCTAATAAATCGGCCATAAATGTCTCATCAATAGTTGTTACATATAATTTGTTACGTTTAAAATTTAACCTCCTAGCTCTGTGTTGTGTGTAAGTTGGTTGTTTGCTGAGAAAATTTTTAATTTCTTTTTCCGAAATTTTGGGAATTTGTTTCTTAAAGTAACACTGTCAGAATAACTGTATGGGCTTTCAACATCGTAATAAACTTTACTTAATTGTTTGTCTGTTTTTGAAACCACCATCTTTAAATGTATGAATAGAAATAATAAAAACAAACTATAGTAAAAGTTTTTATTTTAATAAATTAAATCACATTTTAAGTTTGACACATTTTGAACAATATCAAAATATAATTGACTTTCTACTATTAAGGGGTCAAGACCAAATTCCTTTTGGAATCTAACAACAATATGATCAAAATTTAGTTGGGGAATAGCTAATAATATCATATTTTCCACTCGATCTTCAAAATTTGTGCTAAATCCTAGTTTACAAGAGAGATCGTGAGTAATCGAAGATTTACAATGTGGATTCTCACAATTTTCGGTAATTTCAAGCATTTTATCCGTGAGCTCATGTACAATTATGTCACGCATAATATTTTTTGCCGACAAAATTAAATTAATATCCTGATCGATTGTATGTTTACAATGTTTTAATCTTTTCCACCCTGCTTGGTTGAGAGTAAAACCATAATTTGTTGAATAAAAAAGATGATACAAATGATTTTTTCCTCTTGCACAAGCGCGTACATCCACGAGTTTTTACTTTTGTCCCTTGAAACAGTCGATTTTTATCTTTGAACCTTCAAGAGGAAGCCAGGTGTGAAAACTAGCAACTTGGTCTTCAAAAAAATCAGTTATTTCCTTTTCGAATGTGAATAGAGATTGCCAGGCTTCCAAATTCAGTTCAAATTCGGCGCAAGTGTCTAGTCGGTAAATTTTGATGGATGGGTTAACATAACCTACCACCGATACTTCTTGTTTAGGTGAGAGACTGTGAGTTCGAGACATCTTTACCACTACGATTTCGCGAAACAACTAACCAATCTTTGCCCTCGTTGATTGATTTTATTCCGTAATATACGTAACTTGACGCTCTTGGTTAATGACAAATCGGTTTTCGTATTCTCCAATAATAATTATGTTTTGAATATTAGTTAAGGGGGAAGAAAACTTCATTACCATCCGTAAACTACCATTTCGTTGAATTGAGAGATTGTTAGAGTTTGCCGAGGAATCGTAAGTTAAATCAAACGCGAATAATGTATTACCGTTTTTATAATTTTCGTAATCAATACAATTACCAGAGTTATTTCCAATTAAATCCATTGCCGAGAATAGTGAATAATATGACCTAGTGTAGAGATTTTTATTAAAATCTGGAATTAGCGCAGTTTCTGGTATATTCTGGTCATCTAATGAAAGTTGTAAGAACGAGAGATTATTATGGTTAAATTGAAAGGGATTTTCTCGACTAGACCCATTGTAAGCAGAATTGTTTACCATTCCGATTATTACCCGATTTGGAATTTTACCTAAAAAAATATTTGACTTCACGAAATCGCTCGCGCCTGCTGAGATTGTCAGAGTTTTAACAACAGTTTGTGTTAGATCGTACAAAGCTCTCTGTTTCTGCAGTATCACATTATGTGCCAGCTGGAGATCTGGATTAACGAGAATATGCTTAGCCGTAAGAACCGCATCTTCGATAATCAATTTAAATTTCTTATTAACATCTTCATGTGAAATAATTATAAATTCATCGGAATTTTTCAAGAGTCGAATTCTTAAATTCACTTTGTTTAAAAGAAATTTGTCTATTTTACATGAATCTACATGAAGTCTACCCATATATTCACAAAGTTTCGATCCCGCAATATCTTTACTTCTTTTTAAAATTCCATTATTTTTTATCCTTATTAACATCGTCAAACGCTAGCGCTGGGTCGCAAAACCCGTCTTCGTAATAGCCCTCGGCGGTTTTGTAAGATTGTTTGGCTCCCTTATCAAAATTTAAAACTGTTGCTAAATATGCTAAGTATGGGTAGCAGTTGTTGCTAGATTGTATTAAAGTCTCATTCATAAATACGTCTATTTGGCTAAAAATAGAATGCAATGGAAGGTTACATAGGGATACTTTTTTTTCGACTGCAGGAATATCTATTAAAATCCCGTTTTGTTCTTTTTTAACACGAATTCGAATTTTAAGTATCAAGTTTGACATGTCAATATAATAATCTCTCCCGGGGATAGAAAAATCAATCTGTGTAGCATTAGACAAGGGAGCTATAGGCAAATAATCTACAAATTTATTCCCCTCAATATTGCCATTAATCAGGGGTTAATTAAAAAGCTCTAACTCTGAACACATAGATTAAAATTGAGGCATAATGCTTTAGTCAAGAAAATCGGTTTTTGTTCTCTTGCGTTTTCTTTGATTATTGCGTAATTTTGATTTGCGCTTCTTTACTCTCCGAACTCCAGAGCCTTTCTGTGTATTTAATATGGAATCACCGAGACTATTTAAAAGATTTGTTCCAGCAATTTTACTATTTTTTTAAAAGACTCCTTAAAATTTTTACCCGCAACAACATCATCCATAATTCTCTTCCCCATAACCAACCCTTAAATACCGAGTGATTTAGCTACGGGTCGAAAAAGAGGTGTTACGAATCTTGCTAAACTTTTAAAAATTGACCCAAATCCACGACCAGTTTGATATTGGCTTCCTCGAAAGACGTTATATCCGCGTCCTGTTTGTACATAATGATGATAATATCTTTCCATGATGAGCTTGTTTTAAGTGTACTTTAGACTAAGCATCCAGTCTTTAAAATATTAATTTAATAATAGTCTTGCCTGTTTTATATGGCAGGAGTTCACCGTAATCCGACCTTAAAGAAATTTCTATAGTTTGTATTTGATCGTAGAGAACTGGAAAATAGTCTAAAAAAATGAAATCTTTCAACTTGTGCTCGATTTTTATTTTCGTTTAATTTGATAATTCTCAGCAGGGGCGTATTAGTGTGGCCTGTAATTATAGGTTGTATAATATTTGTATAGACATAAATTCCGCATATTCCGTGGTTGAGATCTGCGGGGTACATACCTATTTCGTTAAAAAGAGGTCTTTCAATTTGATTGACTGAAAAACCTAACATTTGCCCGAGTTTGGGGTTATCTATTGGAAAGGTTAAAAAACTGTTTCCACCCACACCTTTAACTGAAACTGTCGAATCTGAATTAAAATTAAACTCGAATTTAGCCCAACTCTGATGTGGTAATGAATGTTTCATCGCAATTAAAATATCATCAATAGTGTGGTAAACACCAGTTGGAATTCGACAATGGAATTTGTCTACAACATTTAGTTTATTATTTTTACCATGTTCGTAATTGTTGAAATCAATATCACGTTTTTGTCGTCGACTATTCTCAACTCTGTTTAAATCGTTTCGAAAAATTATGAAATTAACCGTATTATCTAATTCTAATCTAATTTGAAGTGGGTCTAATGCTTTGCTTTTATAAACTGAGGAGATATAATCTACTTTGTAGTCAATTTGTAAGAGTTCTGCTAGAGGACCGAATATTTTAATTTCCAAGCCCCTTTGAAAATAAAAAATCCAGCCTTAAGTGAGATATGCGAATCAAAATATCTTTGAAGTTCATTTAAAATTTTGAAATGAAGAGATAATGGTTTAAAATTCCCGCTTAAATCCTTATCAGACTCGTAATAATTACGTTCAAACGTATAACTGTCATTTTCCCAGTTAGGGGCTTCAATTGGAAAATTTTTATTATATCTAAAATCTATAACAGATTCTTCATCTGACATAAATTTTTCTTCATACACTTTTAAAGGATTTTGACTGCTAATTACACCATTTTGAAATTCTGGCGCGTTTATATTAAAAATATTTGCTAATCTCCTGGTGAAGGCCATCTGTAGATCTCTAGGGAATGAAATTCTTAAGTAATGACCTCGATTTATTTCTTCTATTGCGTAACTAATTTCGTACCGATTCAAAGGGGGGTAGTTTGTAGCTTGTTGAATCTCGTTTTTTAATTGCCTATGCAAAGATAATGGGATAATATTTCCAAAATCATCTCTCTGACCTTCAAATAAAAAAGGTTGGATAATTGATACAGAGTAGAAAGCCCAATCTTCCTGCTCAAATTGCGGTATTTTTGTAGTCTCAATACGTATGTCGATAAAATTGTTACGCGAATTAAAAGTAATATTATTTAAATTATTTAACGGGCCAAATTTTTGAATACCCGTAAAATAAGTGTCTGGTGGAATTTTAAAAAGATCTGCTAATGGATTTTGAAATTTAATTTCCATCCCTACCGGTATTTCTAAATTAAAATATAAATTATCTTCATCATCGGACGATATCGCTGTTTTTAATCCATCAAACTGTCTTGGTTTACATCGTTCTAATAAATCGCGTATAATTAAGTGTAATGTGAACGGTTGAATTTCATTATTATATTGTCTTTCTCCCTCATATCTGCCCGCCTCAAACACAATTGCGTAATAATTCCATTGTATTTGTTTAATAACAGGCTGAGATGGTAGATTAACTGGTATTGGGAGAGAACTTGGTAAATTATTTTCTTCTGAAGGATTTAAAACTTCTGGTTGGTTGACGTCTCCATTAATATTTGGAATTAAAGGATCTGTTGGTAAAATGTTGTTTAGATTTTCTTCTGGTTTCAAATTTGACTTTTTTTCTAAATTTGTTTTTGGTTCAAGTTTTGGTTTTTCTTCTTGTTTCGGTTACTTGTTAATTTTCTGTTTTTTCTTCCTGGGTTGTGATTGTATTTCTTCCACGGGAATTTGTCGTGTAAATATTTTTGTTGATATTTATTCACAACTAACGCTTTTTTAATTCGTACTTCGATAAAATTTGTTGCGTAAGTTAAAGAAATAGTTTTGGCGTGATTCGAGAGTGGATAATTAGAAAGATAATCACTGTCGACAAAATCATTTTCTCGAAATTCCAGAACAGACGCTAGGGGCGATGCTTGAGGTATTCTTACTTGCACATCTCTTTGTAACTGTATTTTTAATTTTGAACTGTCTTCGTTTTCATCTACTTTTACCGTATTTATTTGTATTTTTCCTTTAAGTGTTTGATTGGCATCAATATTTTTAGCAAACTCGTTGAGTATATTATTTTGAAGAGATGTTGGAATATTATTCTTATTTCTATCTAGATCACCCTCGTAACGTTTGGGTGGAATTTCAATTTTCATATAATCCCATTGATTTTCTTCGGGTGAAATAGCATCTGACACGTGCCCTACTTGGAAATGCGAATACTCCTTTGTTATATTCGAATAAGTTTCAGGAATAATTTTTTCTGCTAATGCGCAAGCCCATTTTTCATTGTTAAAATTTAAAGGTTTTGATAACTGTACTTTAATGGCAGAAGGCGTATGTTCCGGGTAAATATCGGGTGATGCGTTCGAAGGTAGAAATACTACGAAACTTGACAACTTTATAATGACAAACAAACTCGTCGAGCCATTCTTGATTTTTTACGTTAAACTCGTTCAAATAATCAATAATTTGGTCGTCTAATATTTCTTCTTCGCTTGTGTATTTCGGTTGATTTGAATAAAGACAATCGCAAACCTCAATATTAAGAAGTGTTTTATTAGAAAAACTAGATGTCAAATGATTCAGCAGATGCATCTTAAAAACTCTTCGTTCCAGAAATAAAGCTTGACAAACCCAGCATTTAACACTAAATTTAAAACTATCTATTAAATCAAACGCGTGTTTGCGACATGGCTCCTCATAATAACAAGGGTTCTCGGTAGGCGATTTGCATTTAATTTCTGGTTTCCCCATAAATAACTTCATTTTTTTAACCTTTAAAGAGCTCGAGTTTTGAGACGTCTTACGCTTACACATATCCTTTGACTTTTAAATGTAAAACAATTATTATTTATAGAAATAGTTATTATCTCAAGTTTATATTCGTTTATTAGTTGTTTAAAGTATTTTGGGTGGGGCCAAAACCGCCAAGGATATAAAACGAAGGTCGCGAATTCGTTTCCCCATCTCGCAAATAACTAATTAGCATTTAAATGGCGAAAAAACGAAAAAAGTGACAACAAAAGTAAATAAGTTGACGTAATCAGGGGGTTCCATATTACCGCCGATATCTCGGGCCGACCTTGTCCGATCGTGTCCCAACTTGTTGGGGTGATAGACCGAGGCTTAGGGGTGGTAGAGTCAAAGATCATCTTCAAGGTGAAATTTGAGATTGAAAACCAAAATATGTTTTTCGAAGGACAAAAATTTTGTTTTTGGAAAATATTTTGGGGGTGTTTTTGGGGGGTTATGGCGGCCATCTTGGCAGCCATCTTGGATTTACATGTTCATATTTAGTTATTCTCTACTCATGTCCATCTAAAGTCACAATGTTGTTGTCTACATTATCCGCTACGTACTGAACAAAACTACCAGGAAAATATTATATTTATCTAGTAGCCGCCGCGCAACGTTGAAATCTCTGAACCTCCGTGAAGGAACAAGAAAGACCAAGACTGTGCAAAGTGTCGACTAAAAATCTTGAGTTTGTATTGTGGTGCATCAAAATTCCCAGCCCCAATTGCAATGGTGTAACTACCACTCTGGGTCGTATAGCTTGTATAATAGCTTGCACTAATGTGGCCCCTTTTCCAGTTAATAGAATATTCAAAACGTTTTAAGCCTCTCTGGCAAATAGTTTAAATTGCTTTCCAAATTTTCAACATCGTCGGGGCTGGCATAAACTAAATGTAGTTCCTTTAACGTCATTGCTTTTACGTCATTCCTCAGTAATACGGCATTAGTGTGGTTTAGATTATTTTTATCCTCTTCAGGATCTCCAAATTTGCTTTCATCATGGTAGTCTTTCAGAACGTTAATTGCCGTTTTTCGAAAAGTTACGATATCCGGCGTACCACCGACAGTTGAAATTATTATTCCATCTTCAAAAAATTCGAGTCGTTTTCTTTGCATATATTTTGCACTGTAAGGCTCTAAATCAGAATTATCTGGCAAGTATTCTTTCATTTTCAAAACTAATTCAGTTACTGTAATTTGTTCTTCGTCATTCTCCTCGAGGTACTTGGCGACACTAACAAAAGCACTTCGGCGATCTTGGTCTTCCGGACGTCCTTTTGCATCTGAATATGAGGTTTGAAATTTTCTCGGAATCCCTTTATGAGTGTGAAAGTTAACACTGCACTTTTGATGATAACAAGCATCAGCGGCGTGTTGATCTGAATGCGTTGCTTTACTAAGCCTGCCTAGTTATCGTTTCTTTGGTCACACACTACAACAATAGATTTGTCGAAATCTGTGGTTCGAACTGGAAAAGCATCTTTTCTTTCCAAATAATATTTCACTATTTTTTCACCAGAAAACAGGCAATCACACTTAAAATCAAAAGGATTTTGCAAAGAACGTAAGGTACGTTGAGACGTTGAATCTGTCAAAATTTCATTGAAGTAATCGGCTTTAAAAGAACATTTGAGATTCTGTATCGTAGCTCTACATTTTTTATGAACAGCATTGCCTATACATATGTCAAGTCGAATTATTTTCCGTGCTTTACAAACTTGTTGAATTCCATCTACGCCCTTGGCAGTTAATACTGCGTAATCACCTCTTTTTCCCAGTTCATTTCCACAGAGAGCACACTTTGTAGTCACCTCCATAACAACTGATGTTATTGACCTTGAAGCTCAATTTTGCTTTACGATCCTTTTTAAGCCTAGGTTGTTTACAAGAAAAACACGTGTTTAACAGCTACGCAGTCGAGTCACTCGCTTGGTTTTAGTTTCGGATTCGGTTTACAGCTGCTACGAGATGGCGCAACGACTCTGGTACTAATACATTTCAATAAAAGCGCGCGCTTTGTTTTTGATTGGTGGAAATACTATTTGACCCCTGAATAGGGTTCTGCTGCCGAAGTTATCATAATTTTTTCCGTATCTTTTGGACCAATAAAGTAAAAAATGTTGGAATTCTTAATCACAATTCGGCTGTTTTTACCCAAATAATAACAACTTGACCCCTGGAATTTTTTTTTACCTCGTAACCAAGAGATATACTATTTTATATCAAATATTTAATCAGAAACCGTTAAGATACTTTCTATTGCAATTTCGTCTTCATTAAAAAAAATACTTTGAAAATGGCAATTTTACCCATAAAAGTGGCTTTTTCGGCCACACCTACTACAGGTACGGCGTCAAACTATTTTTTTTTCGAGTTTGTCGCATTTTTTTCATATAGAAACCGTTGAGATACTTTCTGTTGCAATTTCTTCTAGGTACGCCCTAAAATTTCGCTAAAATGACTGTACTATTGCGGTTTTCTCGTAAATAAGAAGACAATTTTGAATTTAGGGAACCTTCGTTAGCCACTTGCAGGCTCTCTCTATAGATAGAGAATAGCATCAGTTGGATGTGAAAATAGAGGCTATAGCAGCATCCAAATTTTGTTAACTTTAATAACATTCTTGATTAAATTGATTGGAAATCTCTTTTATTGATGACTCTTTTACTAGTTAAGTTTCTATAATTTTACACGTAATCCTTTACAATTTAAAATTTTATCAGTTTACTGTTACAGTTTCAAGGCTCAAATTTAAGGAAAGGGTTTTAAAATATATAAATGGTGAGGAAAATCGATGGAAATTATTTTATAAATATATTTTGCTTTTTAAAATAATTCCAAAAAATAACTCTTCAACCCTAAAACATTTCCAATATCTGTGCATTCATAGATCCCAACTACTCCCCCTAAAATCAACCTACCAACTGCTTTGATAAGAGCATTTTTTATTTGATAGCTGTCCCTTTGCTCTGCCTCGCAGGGCATATTATTCCTAAAATTTATAATTGAAAATAAAAGCCATAAGTTAGACAATAAATAGGTTTTATTTTTTATAGAACAGATCAGTACTTTGCTGTAGGATATTGTGCTATATTATTGAATGTAATTAACGGTATTTAAAATAGTTTTAAATATATTATACTCAACTTAATGTTAATTTTTTATGTCAAATTGACTTTGAATTGTCCATTTAGGTTTAGAAAACAAGCTATAGGTGTTTAACTGGCTCTTGTAAGCATGTTAAATACGCTAATTTTGTCAGACAACTAGTTAAAAAAGTTATTGGAATCTGTTGATTCGTTGAAGATCTTGAAGCAGCTGCGAGAGCGTGAGTACCAGTAAAAGACACATATCTCAGAGAAAACTGCTCTTGATTTCCCAGTGGAAGATTTTATTGTGCGAAACTTTTTTATTTTACATCCCTATTAAAAGTGACCCAGCGTTAGATAATCTGGAATCGCCAATTGTTGAATTTCACAGATTGAATCCTCGGAATGTAATTGGTTATTTTGCATAAGGTCATTAATATCGAAATTGAAAGACAAAGCTACTTGGATAGGTTTTTTTATTAAATAGACCTTATTTTGACATTTACATTTTGTATTTATAGTACTTTGGTATTTGAACTATATATGTAATATGAAAACTGACCAAGGGAAAACGTTGTTACAGATTAGTTTCGTAATGTAATAATAATTGACAATAGTTAACAATGATTAAACTAATAATAATAATTGATACTATATTATTAGTTTACTGGGAATTTTTTAAACTGCAGCTCTTACCGTGTTACATTCATGCGTGCGTAGGCATAAATTTTAAAAGTGAAATAAAATTAATTTAAAAAGATAATGGTTATTTTAATATACAACTAAACATTATTAAAATCAGTTTAACCAAATAAACCATTAACTTTAATAGACATGTTTAGTAATAATAGTTAGTACTATGTGATAGCTTACATTAAATATGTACCAACTAAACGATCCAGATTCCAGAATGATTAACGATTAAATAAGAAAATTTTATAATTTAGCTTTTACCGTATAAGTTCAGGGGTGCAAAGGCTTAAATTTTTAAATGTTGATTACAATTATTTTTAACAATATAATTGTTATTTTATTTTTTAAATAATTATTTATGCATCATTAAATGCACCACAACCAAATTTATTAAAAAAAAATTCGTTTATTAACACTGAAAATATTTAAAACTTTTAAGGCGGCACCGACCAAAACTTTTATTTTAAAATTTTTGAACACGGTTGCTCATGAACTTCTCAGCCGATAAGTAAAGCCGTCATGTCAAACATGTTTCAATAAAGCAATGCCATAGGTAGGCTTTTACCTACTGTCGAGTAAACCATGTATTTTTTGCGATTATGAAGTGTTTTATATTTTAGGTTGACAGTAATAACAAACCCGTAAATCTAGCCTCCCTAATACTGAATCTTGGGAATGAAAAACGCTTAAAATTTAAAAGTGAAAAAAAAAAGCTTGTGTTTTGGTAGCATTAATAGTGCTTTCAAAGTCTAGGGCATGTTGGCCCCTATAAAGATTTCACTATCGTGGAATCTTAATATTTGGAACGTAGAAATTCTTAGAGCCAAAAATTCTCGATGGGGGTAGCCATTATCACGTTACAACGTGGTTCTTGTTATGGAACCAATGATAATAAGCTATAAACTTGGCTTATCTTTGATAAAAACGTCTCTTAGTCCCAAGAACTTGTATATTTATAGAGAATGTACTTGCCCTTTTAGATATTTTGGAGGAAAGGCACTCTGAAATTTATGCTTATTTAATTTTTTCATTTCACTCCATCCTTAACCTAAGCAGTGTTTATCCTTTATATTTAAATATAGCATAAGATGTTTTTTATATTGACAACATTCAGATTAATCAGAAGCGATGATATAAGAAAAAGAATAAGGCTAAATTTGGAATGATATAATGTTTAAGGGATTTGTACATAGCATAAAACTGCGTTGTAGGAAGATATGGATTGAAGTTGCCGAATATGTAAACGTTATCTGAAACCCTTAACTTGGAAGAAAATCAAAATAGGGCTGATATTACTTCTACCGTCCGAACATACATTTTATACTTTATATATGGAGATCCCCCGAAAAATCGCCAACAGATTATGAATAGATTCGGTTCGTGTAAAACGTCCGTGTTTGTCTCGTTTGAATATATTCCAAATGGGTCGAAACAAATATATTTAGTGCCCAAGTTGCAAGAAACGAATACGTAGCTAAAGATTAAAAATCCATATATGTTAACGTACATCGTGTACAATGTGCAATAAATCGTTTAAATCACAGCTGAGTCGATATATTAGACGTTGCAGTCTTAACCCTCACAAAGTAAACTTAGGCAAAGTAGAAGCGGAAATTGATAAACAACGAGTCCACGCAAAATCCGTTGCTCTATCTGGACTACCATCGCATCTCTTTGGAAATTTGACAAGTGCTTGGGTGGAACAGATGAAAACCCCTAATTGAATAAACCAAGATATAGAACTTAGACCATGGCAGAAAGGTTTATTGCAACATTTAATTATATCAGACCGAAAAATAATATTTGTAATAGGAAAATATGGAAATGAACGAAAATCCTGGATGTTCAATTACTTGAAATTCCGTAAGCAAAATTTTACACATTGTCAGCAAGTGACAGTTTCCGGGAGTGAAATGCTTTTTCAATTGAAAAGGGTTTGCTCTAGTATGAACCACTTTTTCTTTAAAACCTTGAGAAGTAAAATATGCGACGAACACATGGCTGTATTTGAAAGTTTAAAAGATGGTAAAATTGTTAGTACTAAATGTAATTGTGTGAGTATAAATATTAACACCCCGAATGTAGTGTGTGTATTTGGAAATTATATGCCTGAATGTTCTGGTTTAAGTTCTGATAGAATTGTGCGATTTTATATAAAAAATATTTATGTAAATATTAATTATGAAATATGTATAATAGAAATGTTAATTAAAAATTTGCATAATCTAGGACGTGTTAATATAAAAATGGTAACTTTAAGGTTGTTTTTGTTTAATTCCCGATTTTTTTAATCATATATCCATACTATAACCGACCTGAGGTTACCTATATAAAAACAAATGGTTGTAAAAAAATTATGTGAAAGAATTATGAAATTCTTGATTTTAAACAGAAAATGTATGCCTGTCGATTGTTTGAGTTTTCTTAAATTAATATTATTTACATTTCTGCATTGTTTTATTTTCATTGTAATACAGTCTCTAGCTCTTATGAATAGGTAATTGTATAATTGATATACTTATTATTAGACTGGTTTCTGAGGCGCGAGGTTTGCTTTTAAAACATAACTGTAATTAAAAATATAAACACAATGCATCTAATTTTATTATTTTTAACTGCTTTGAAAACCTTGATATATTTTTATTTTTAAACTGGTTTTATGTTATTTAATTTCAAATTTTAAATGCAGGTATTGTTTAAAGTACAAATGCATAATTTAATGAAGCAATTATAATTTTAATACTTATTTTTTATTAAATAGGAAAAATGTATTTCTAAAACCCAATTTTGTAACTTAAAAGGAACTTAAAGAAACTGAAAGAGTTTCACAAAATATAACTAGTGTTTAACAAAAAAATTGTCTATTTCATGTTAAAAAAGAATGTTTCTTAACTGTTTTTATTATTAGGAAAATATTTTATTTAAGATTTACAGGTTTAGCGTTTTACGATTAGAATTGTATTATAAATGAACGTTATCTAGTTATATAAACTCATTATATGCCATTTCTTATCGTGATAAGTGTACGTTTCACGGGTATTTCAAATATCCATATGTCAAGATCAGTATAATATATTTGGCACGTAGGATTTCTTAGTGCCAAAATTTATCGATAGTGGTAGCCATTATCACGAAATAACGTGGTTTTTGATATGGAATCAATGACAATAAGCTATAAACTTGGCTAATCTTTGGTAATCTCTTACTCCCCAAAACCTGTATATTTATCGACAATGTACTAGCGCTATTAGATATTTTGGAAGAAAGGCGCTCTAAAATGAATGCTTGTTTTCGAAATTATTGAGTGCATTTAAAAAAACATTTATTTTTAACAAATGCAAACATTTTAGGATATAATTTATCGAAAATGTTCTTTCAGAAATTTAGTTTTTGCTATTCACACTTTACAGGCTTTTAGGCCTATCTTTAATTTTTTACGTATTGGAAAATGTATTTCAGCGTATTATAAATAAAATTTTTGTATTAACAAAGTCCACCAGCTAGGAAAGGGTTTATGGATAGGAAAATATGTATAGATACTTCGGAAAAGAAACAGAAACTGGGAGATCAGAGGAAAAAGAACAAACGCTTTCGAAAAAAAATAATGATAATAAAGCCTTTAAATACGTTTTGCGTTCTTTATTGCCTGCCATTACCATATTCCAGTTAGGGCTTACTGTATTGAGATCCATGGCGCCATCTTAACTTTGAAATAATCCGTAAATAAATAAATATATTGATAAAGGGGCTCAAGTGATGATACTTCCCCAATTTCCCCGTGACGTACGCCCTCTCACGTAAATTTATTTTCCCGTACGTGCGTACGAATGATAAGATACTGAACTTCGAGTTAGCGAGATCATTGTTTATTTGTTCCTTTACGCTACATTAGGAAAGGTTCGAATGGAAATTCTGTCTTGTTTCATGTTTTTCTGTCCATGGTAGGAATCTGAATTAGAGTTAAAATAACAATTTTCAGTATTTTGCTTTTTAGGCCAAAATTAATGAAACTACTATAATTAATGCAGACCAAAAACGTATTTTAGTTTAATAACTTTAGTAAGTCATAGGCTTATTGTATTGAGATTGCTTGGATTTCTAGAGAAATGACGCCAAACTGGGTTTTTTCTACCCATTTTAGATATTCAAGTGGGTTAATTATGTGACGTAAATCAGTGTTTTTTATTCCAAATATTTTAGTGGGTTAATTATATGACGTTAAACAATTGGAATAATTCCTTAGTTGCAGTTTTGATTACGAGTCAGTGTAATCTTAAGCGCGTAGAACCTTCATCTCAGAGAGAGACAGCCAATAGAATTTAAGGGTTATTAAACTAAATAATATTAGTTAGGGCTATCAGGATATACTGTCAATATATTTTTTAAACTTGTAAAATGACGTCGACCAATAGGAAACAACCTTCAGTTGCTGTTTCTGTTTAAACCTATTTATATATATTCGACACGTGATAATAATTATTTCGGAAAAATCGCGTTAGGGCGACCATGATATAGCTCAATGAGTTTTTTCCTCACATGATGATTAGTTCGGAAAAAATACGTTAGGGGTCATCCTGATATAGCGTCAATGAGTTTTTTCCACATTGGTACTTAAGAATTGACGTCAGTGTAGTCATCAACCAATGATAATTTAGTTTCAGTTTCGTTTTTTTTAGTTGCAGTTTCGATATTAATCGCAAGAGCCTTATATACAGATCAAATAGCGATCTTTCATACCTAGGGAATTGTCGTGGAAATCCCGCAGCTTTTTTGCTCCGCTTTTAGCCGTTCGCCGACTCTATTTTATGGCATATGCTTAAGGATTTCCGACCGTAGAAAGTATTGTTTTGTAGTAAACATAATTATAATATATATATTTATATATAAACAATTTGCATATTGAAAAAGCGGTTGCATTGAGAACTTTTAGCGAATAAATTTAACCAGTTAAACATCATATTGCGAAAATTAGGCTAAGCATGTTGAATTAGAGAATGTATCATTTGAAACTATAGAAAATATTTCGTCTAGATCAGCTATGGAAAAAGATTCGTATCGACTTGAAACTTTTCGTCACTGGAAAAACCCACACGTCCCCAAAGAAAAACTAGCGGCGGCTGGATTCAACGTGGATATGAAGTACGATGCTAAAAGTGCCACGGAATCTTAAGAGACTGGAAATCAGGAGAACTACTGAACTTGAACATGCCATATTCTTCCCACGCTGCCCCAAGGCCTTTATTTGCATCCAGATCCTGATATAACAAAAACTACAAATGAAACTTGAAATCGACCACATTTAAGTTCATCATACCATAAGTTGTATACCCTTCTCAAATCCTTAAGTCTTAGATGGTGCATACAAACACAAGTTGGCAAGCCAAATTATACCTCTCCTCGGTAGAATTTTTCTCGCTTACGTAATCTTTAACGCTCATTTTATTTTAACACTCGCCCTAGATGAAGATACCGTAGAATAGCTATATTCGAATCTGGTAGTGGACGACTCGTAGACTACCAGTTGACGTTGTGACACCATACCGCATGAAAAAGACCAATACCGTCCAATTTCTAATATCATATAATGACTCGCACACCCAGGAATACAATGACTGCATTAGGAATCGTAGATGTCCAAATACCCACACCAATAAAAAATGTATTAACAAGAAGCGAAAAACTTACCATTCACAAAGCACAGAAAGCGCCTTGACTAAAAGACAGCTCGTATATCAATAAATGACCGTATACGAAATAGTTAGGGCTCTTTATAAATAAAAACATACGAACCCAATTGATGAGCTGTATTAAACATCTTAAACGTTGAAAATAAATTACGAAGTAATGACGACCCAGTTAAGAACCAGACCAACAAAAGTGTAAGCGCACGATGTATACAACTCGATATAAATATACGACTGAAAAAACGAAATAAAATAGAAATAAAACAAAAGATATTTAAAATTAAAAAACTTATCCTAAGAAAACGTTAAAATACCCTCCACGTCACGCACATTCAAAATACGCAGAAGTAACGTTATACTATATCCAGTATAAAAAAGAGTATAAAAAAATAAAAATAACAAATAGAAAAATACACAATAAAAACCCAATCAATCAGACTTCAGAAACAAAACTAATAAAAAATATGATAACGCAGTCAAGCAATAAATTAGTTCAAATACTTAGAAATTAAGCAATAGATAATATAATATCAAGAAGCGCAACACCTTACCATTCACAAATACGAATTTTCACGTTATTAAAATGAAACCGGATAAGCTTTTGGGCATGACTTACGCTCTTAAAGGTTCCTCTAAGACTGGACAATTTTGCTGGAAAAAGGAAATAAACTTAAAAAATAGTAGATACAGAAAAAGCCAACAATACCAAAGATTAGACAAGAGGAGCCGGGTTCGATCCCAACTTGTGCCACTGGGTGAAAACCCGGTACAACTCCTTCTGCGTTGAGTTTGCAAGTTCTATCCCCGCTGGTTTAAGGGGTTTTCCCCGAGATCTTCGGTTTCCCCTTCCATAAAAACTTGTTGAGGTTAACGGTAATAGTTAGTGTAGGGAGCTGTTGGCTCGCGTGGCTTGCAGGGCGTGCCACCACCCTCCTACGCATTGTAACCCGGCCCCCTGAATTAAAGGCTATAAAAGTCGCTCGATGACTTAGGCCTAGGTTGGTGCCTTGGGTATTAGCCTAGCTGATTATAATGACCGTTATCTCGATCAGTTAAAAAACACAACAAAAAAGCGTATCCGAAAAAATAAACCTACTGACAATTAAAGAGTTTAACAACGTCATTGAATAATATATTACAGATTTATAACACAGTGGCAACGAATAAAAGTCCTAAAACCACGCTGCCGGTTCAATTCCCGACGAAATAAAAACAAATTAGCAAAAACAAAAAACAAAGTTCAATAAAAAATACCCACAGATATTGTATTCATCCGTTTAGTAAAAAATGGTTCCTTTACTTTAACATTTTCCCTAAGGAAGTCAATGGCTCAGCGTTGATCTATCCGCGTGCTAACAATGCGACCCGAGGACAATTCTTGATCACGATCAACTTTTACATAAAAATATTAATTATTTAATAAAATATAAGATTAATATAATTTATAAATATTTAATTAAATATAAGATGAATATAATTTATAAGTATTTAATTAAATATAAGATGAATATAATTTATAAATTTTTAATTAAATATAAGAATAATATAATTTATAAATATTTTATTAAATATAAGATTAATATAATTTATAAATATTTATTTAATTATAAGATTAATATAATTTATAAATATTTTATTAAATAGAAGATTAATATAATTTATAAATATTTTATTAAATAGAAGATTAATATAATTTATAAATATTTCATTAAATATAAGATTAATACAGGGTGTATCAAAAAAAGTGGTATGAGCGATAACCTACGGGTTCTACAGATTATTTTAAGACGAAAATGCTCTATGACAATTTTTCGATTTGGGCCGCCGTTTACAAGTTATGAAACACTTTATGTAAGGATGACCCCTAATTTTAACGCTAGTTTTAATAAAACAAAGTTCCATAAACAATTTATACAGATATTATATTAATCCGTTTAGTAAAAAACCCGCCTTATAATAATGGTTCCTTTACTTTAATATGTTCCCTAAGGAAGTCAATGGCTCGGCGGTGAACTATCCGCATTGTTAAATTGCGACCCGAGTTCAACTCCTGGTCACGATCAAACTTTACATTAAAATACTTAAATATTTAATTAAATATAAGATTAATATAATTTATAAAAATTTAATATAATATAAGATTAATATAATTTATAAATATTTAATATAATATAAGATTAATAAATATTTAAAATGATGTAGAATAAATTATAAAACCTAACGTTATAACTTTGTAAAGGACATTCGCCAAAGCTGTTTTTTAGAAAAACACCGTAAGTTAACAAGCGTTGGTGGCTGAGTGGTTAGAGTAAATCTCTTGCATGAGGCAGACCCGGGTTCGATTCCCGGCCGACGCCAATAAATCGCAATTTGATACTAAGACAAATACCATGTACAATTGGTAGAAACCCTGCCATTGGACGTTGAGAGGTTGCATAACACTCAGCACTAGGTCCGTCCCAAAGTCATTACGAAGAAGTTGGAGAGAATACGCCCGTACAAACACAACATACTCAACATCTACAACCATCATAACACAGCCACACCACAATCTCTACACCCACAACCGACTTAACACGAACGCAACATGCACAACCACCAAAACACAAACACAACAAACTCAACACTCACAACCGTCATAACACGAACTCAACATTCACAACCTACGCATAAACATTACAAAAACGTAATACACCGAACCGTGACGACGGTGAGCGAAAAAACACCATCCAAACCACCGTTAACACTCACCGTCACACGGTGGTTTTGCCAACCCTTCGAAAAAATGCGAACGCGTTCGCAGGACAGACCCAGAGACAGACAGACACGGTGATTGTAATACCCCTCCAGGGTACAAAGTCCCCTCGGAGAGGTAAAAATAAGAGTGACTCAGACGACACGTAGTGCATTAATTGATATTTTCTTTTCACAGTGCCTAAAAATTGTACCAATTCAATTTTTTTTGTTTAATTGAAATATGAATCATATCTCGATAACCTTTATTCAATATTCTTTTCTTATCTTGTATAATTTGTTAATCAATAAATTGAAATTTTCGTGGGGATAAAAATAATTTTTTTAAATTAAATTTAAGTTTAATGACTGCTTATGTATTTTCAAGAAGTCATCCTAGATTAATGATTTTAAAAGGGGTTTGTAGTTGTTTCATCGTTAGCAGCATAGGAAAAGGGTAATTTTGCATTTCACAAACAAATATTAAAAAGTAATTGGTTATAAGTTCACAAAACATCATATAAGGAAGATTTCACTGTCGTGATATCATTCGCACCAGAATCGGTTTGTCTGCTCTTTGTAACATCGTGGTTTTGGTTAATACCGAATCTTCTCGATCCACTGATTTAATAATGAATCTAGAACAGAGGTGAGCCAGAAAGTACAGCATGATCTTGTATGCATACGCAGGTGCTACAATAATTTAAAAATCAGGTAAATATTTGGGTGAAATATTTTATTATCATTTATTAACCAAATAGCAAATAATCTATGTTATAAAATTTTATAATTTGAAAGAAGTCTGGCGGGAGCTATCACTAAAGTAAATAGCTGTACAGTTTGAATGTTACCATGATAATGCTTTACAAAATCACTGAAAATTACCGAAAATCATAAAACGATTTCAAAGAATCAGTAAATAGGTGTAAAAGCTATTTTGAAAATACTTATCGAATCTTTGTGTTAAGTATTTTTACGATTTTAAATTCGTCAATTAAAAAAACAGTAAAAAATTAAAAATATATTTTTAAATAAATATTTCTGCGTTGTTCTTATTTAAGATTTTACACTTAATTTTACAATATGTCCATTTATAACACTAGTCAGTGTTACGAATATTTTGGAAACTCTAGAATTACCAGATTGGGTCACCGGGTTTATAAAGCAGTTTAATTATTCCTAACTGCGTTTAAGTTTGAACGGCGACATTTTTATACGCGATTTAGAAGATAGGGAGCTGTTGGCTCGCAGGGCTTGCCACCACTTTCCTACGCATTGTAACCCGGCCACCTGAATTAAGGGCAACCAAAGTCGCTTGATGACTTAGGCCTCAGGTGGTGCCTTGGTGCTGTTTATTTTTATACGCAATAATCTTAAACCAAGCTAAGTGAAAGGTCGATTTTGGGCCTTTGACTTTCTCGGCCTGACTGTTTTCGTCGATCTTGGTCTCTATTAATATCCAACAGGACATCAAAAAGTATCAACTGGAGCTCAGCTTTTTCACTATTTCTAGCGCTTTTGCTTTAAGTTGCTATTCTAAACATTCCGGACGCTCTAAGTACCGATTTTTCTTGTATGAGCATCTTTCATAAGTCACACTTACCTAAAAAAAACATTTATTATATCATATACGTAGCTATTTAAAAAATGGCGGTTATTAAATTTCAATGATAAGGTCGCGAAAATTGCCGTAATTTCCAACTGATTTATCTGAAATTTTCAGCGTTGATTGGATACCTAGGTATATTGCATTTTTAACGTAAGACACGACTAAATCTTAAAAAATGGAAAGAACGAATGGTAGGTTCAGTAACGAACATCAAAACATCGATACCAACGTTTGGTTACTGTACCATGTCTTGACGTAAACGCGTCGGTGTTTACCGTTTAGCTGACCGAGGAGTTAAAATTATACAACTGTTGTTTTATTCAACAATTCTACTGGTTTTGTCAAAGGTCTTTAATTTAATTGGAATGTATAAGCTTTTACAAGTGCGTTTTCACTTTTTAATAAAATACCGATTGTTTCTACAATAAACAAAATGTCGCCAGTAATTTCGTTATTTATAGCCGCCAGCTTTAAAAATAGCCCTGACTAGAAATAACACCGTTCAGTAACTTCATTAATCTTTATGACGACAAGCGCTCATCAAGAAAAACCGAATTTTCCCACATTTGCGTTACTAACCGTACCCAATATAAAATAGAAGCGGTAAATCGTTAACAAATTTATTGTAAAATTTAAAGCATCAAAAAATAAAAAAAGTCACCGAGTTTTTTTCGAGATGTATAGCCGACTGAGCTAAATATAAGCGTATAGGATTTCAATAAATAATAAGTCATTACCAAAGCAATTTCGGAGTCCGTACGAGAATGGGATGAAGGCGAAAGTTGGAATGTCGTCCATTTCGAACCTTTCGGGATTAAACAAGGCGGGGTTTTCAAAGTGCCGTTCGTTTCTTTGAATAAAGGAAATCAAAATAATTACGTTGGTTCCCTTTGGCACAGTTTTTCCTTCTGGAAATAAATACATTTTATAAATCATCATTTGTTAAACGAGATTACCTTGTTATCAAATAAATAGTCTAATGATGTGAAGATTTGGATTTTCTATTCATCGTTAATGAAACTCTAGGCTAATACAGAAAACACCACTATAGGCTTAGGTTATCAAAGGACATATACTCCATTTAATTCAATTGTTTGGGTTACAATTACAATAAAGTGATGTGCCCTTCCTGCGACGCGAGTCAACAGCTCCTTGCACTTAATATTACGGCTTTCCTCTACTAATCCAAATCTTTCTCTTAACCTTTCGCTTTGCATGTCTCAACATTTATGCCATTTATGAACACAGGGCCGGGTCAGTGTTGTAGAAAAATCATCGAAAGAACTTGTTCTTAAAAGACCAAATAAATAGCAATATAAATACTTGTACTGTCAGTTCTAAGCTAGGTTTTTACTCATTCTATAAAATACACGACATTTATCGTATAACGAATCGTACTGATGAGGATATCTGCTGGCACATGCACAGTCGTCAAATTTTATGGAATTAGAAATACATTCTCCCTTGAAATACCTTTACCGAATATCTTATTGTAAAAATGTACAAAGCGTTTCAATTGAAAACTGCAAATATGAAGAATTTTTATTAATTAATAATTTAAAAAATGTGTGACTTTTTCTTTTAGTAAGAAAACTAATCCCCGAAACTCAATTTATCAAAATGTTCTTGCCTTCTTTATTTCAGGTCAGCTAGGTTGCTTTTGGACTTAATATTTCTAATGCCGTATAAGAAACATTACTAACAGCCGTTTAAGGCAAAAAATCAACTCACACTTCGATCATGGTTATTTTGTGCTTTCTTAATTGAATATTATTTAGTTTCAATGAGTAATAATATTGGACATTGCATAAAGCTGGAGTGTTAAATGTTCTTAAAGATTAATACTTACTTATTTGCATTTCCGATTTTAATTTTCTTCCGTCTCAACACCTCCTTTGATTGTTCATGAAATTAAATTACAAAACATTAATTTATTTTGAAGTGGTTTACACGACGCATGAGTCATTAAACATTAGAAAATTCCACGGCCTTTAACGATGTCATAAAGTTCATTAAATATTTATCTGTAGAACCATTAAGAACCAATTCTTTAACAATTTTAAAAGGCATTATCACACTTTTTGTAGAAATTACAGCCGAGCCAATGTGTTTAATATAAGAGAGTGAAGCACTTAAATAAGAAATGTCCAGACACACGCCGTTGTTAAACGACCTTGAAGACATGACCAAATTACTAAATGCTACAAGCAGATAATGTGTTTGGACAATAAACCGTAAGAAGATAATTATTTGGAAACATTTCCAAAACACGAAGTACAATTTCATCTGATGTCAGATGATAAAAATTTTCTGCTTGCTATTAAATGGCGCTTATAAAATACCGTTCAAAATTGAGGTTAAACCTGATTTTTGTTCTGTAGATAAAATTTGGGTGAAAAGCATTAGCTTATTTACTTTTGTGATAATTTAATCTACGTTAACACGCAAATGGTAGAAAACGATTTGAATCGGTTTGAATGGACATCAAGACGAAGTGTGGGTGTGGCTTTAGGTTTTTGCAGTGATTTAAAATGTTCTGATGGCGTGAAAATCTGAATTTTCAAATCTACTCTTATGACTTTTTGCTTGATACACCAATCCGTTCTGTCAGGGATTTCGTTAGTGACGTACGAAGGGTTTTGGTTCCAAATTGAAAACAGTGCAATAAATAGCATTACTTTTTCTTTCTTTAAAACATCGTAAGTCATAGAACAATACAATTCGGGGAGACCTTTGCCCTGTGTCCTGTGCTACGCCACTAAATACCGGTCACCTTAAGCCACTACTGAGTTTGTTTGTTTCAGTTATTTGTCGATAGAATCAAGTTATAAAACAACAAACAACGTGCATGCAATTAATATTTCAGAGTAACTATTTAACAGTTTCGAATATTCATTAAAAGGAGCAAAATACCTTGACGACACATTTGAGGTATTTTAGTTTGGAGATATTTTCGCAGGTAAGTTGCTGCTCGTCCGTACCGATGACATCAGTCAGCTCCTGATATATTTTATCCTGCACCCGCGGATTATGACCAATCAGGAATGCAGCCCACTCTAAAGTGTTTCGCGATGTGTCGAATGCCTGAAATGTTACACAATACAATTCTATAACTCTCGACCAAAGTAAAATGTCTGGAAAGAGATTGCCAGGTAAGAGTATAATAAACATAAGACTATGATTGTTTGCAAGTTCACTATTGTCAACGATTGGTTCCCTTAACTAAGGCATCACTTAAACCATGCGTGACATAGTTATGACTTTCACTGCCACGTGAAAAAAAGAATATAAAATCTTACACCCAGACTGTCGTTTGAAGAAATGCTCCAAGAATATCACATGCGGACTCTTCTTAAGGACTAACTACGAAAAGGTTTGGATGAGGAAAGTTTACTGTACTTACTGCGAAAATAAGGGTCAAGATGTCAAACATTTATTTTTCAAATCTGTTCCAATATTTGGATTTTTCCGGAAATTTCTGTATTATGTCCATAATGCTCAAATAATCAATTTCACCTTCTGTTTGGCCATTTCTTTTACATAAACTCTGTTTTATTATTGAATGAAATACCGAATCTTTAAAACATTATCTTAACTTTAAAGATCTAATACTGTTTAACATTACTAGGTGGGCAAAATCAGACATTGATAAAAAAAACTTTTATGTATAAACCATCATATACTTCTAATGTTATTGGTTTAAAAACTGAACTTTCACTGGCTACTGCTGAGTTTTCAAAATAGATTTGGAGCAAAATATAATGCAGACTCAGCATCATTTAGTCGCTTCAAAAAGTATAACATGATGAACGTACGGTTAGTAATTTTCATCCAGGAAATCTCGACATTTTACAAGGTAAGGCTGAGTAATTTTATGCCCTGACTTACGTCGTTAGTGTATGTTTCTTTACTTGGCGCAGGAAAATTCGGCCCTTAGGTAACTTGGGACCATTTTAAATCCTAGATGGATATGTTTTCAATAATCGACGTTGAAAGCAAAGCTAGCTACTGACATTGTGAGTGATAAAGCTGGTTTTTATTAAATTATGTTCGCGCTCAGATCCCCTGACCCAAAATTGTGATTTAGAGTCAACATTCTGGTGTTTGCGGCTTACAAAGGACTTCAGAGAATTGTCGCCGAGTTTCAAATGTAACATTTTTGGGTTTTTCTTAGGGTTTTCGGAATAACAAATATCTAAAACCGTTTAGTTCAAAAGTGACACTTCAATGCGAGCCATCATGATTCTCTTAGACTTTCATTGGAATTTGTTTGACCTTACCTTAACCTCGTAATATATCAAAGAAAAGCTAGGAATTGTTACGACAAAAACGACATTGATTATTCAAAATAAATTAACTCAAACCGAACTTATCACTCACTTTACTTACTTTTGACTCTTTATATACAACTTTTTTATGGAACGCCTTTTCTAATCATGCTTAATATTTTTGTTAAATTGATTTACAGCCAGCGCTAAAGAAAACATGTATGATCATTATATTGTCATTTATAATTATTAATCAAAGTTTTTTAATAAAATAAGAACTTTGTATGGGGAAAAAGGAGAAAACTTTCCATCGCTTAATATTTCCTCGAAAACGTTATTAATGGAACTTTCTTTCTTATTTGAGAAAGAATGGAAAACTTTATCGTGCTATTTTCAAATACTTACAACATTTAATAAATATAAGTTGGCTTCTAACAACGCTGACACCAACCCGTGGTATTTAAAGAGCCAATTTTCCAGTTTCAATTTCATTACCGCCATCTATCGGTTTTAAAAATTAATCACCAAATAAGGTTCTTAACATTAGTCTCGTGCAAAAGTAACATCTTGGCCGATTGAGATAACGTGTAAAAACTATTTAAGTTGGCTATACTTATGGTATTTGAAAATACGTTTACATTATTGAAACTGTCCAATTATTTAGAAATAATTTTTTTATCGTAGATAACAAATTTTACATTACTGACACCAGATTTAACAGAGACTAGGGTGGATGTGACGCGTTAGTTAAATTGAAAACAAATATTAAACGGTCGATTTTTGATTTCGTTTAAATCTTTCGATAAATTTCCGGCCACCTTGTTTCCTTTTTGCTGTGCTCGATCAGAAAAACGGAAATAAATTAATTTATTTTATAATAACATAAAAGTTATAATAAGAAACAGCTAGGCTTAAACCCTTTTTAATCTAGAGACTTTTAATAGCCTACGAAAGTCTAACTAAGAAACGTAAAGACAACCTGCGATTAGTCTCCTAGGAAAGCGCTTTCCAAAATGACCCCTCACTAATTTATATTACTAGCGACGGCCCTGGAAAATTATACTCTGAACTCAAGTAAAGGAAATGTGTCACCATCTTTAATCGCAGGGGGAAGAAACCGGAAAGCGCCTGCCAATGAGCTTACCTTCATTTGATGATACATGAATTGGAAGACTTCTCTGTTCTTTTTCGCCAATGGTGTCAGATTGAAAAGTGCATCCGAGGGCATCCAAGGCTTTGACATTCTCTCCCCGATTATATCCAGATACCTGAGCGAAATGACGAAATCACATATAGTATCGAAAACTTAGCTTGACGCAGGTTCCTGGGAGAGTTATTTAGAGTTTCGATAGAATAAAAACCGATTAAAGCAATTTTTTGTGTTTGAAAATATGAGACCTTACGGCATATTCCAACATATCCTCGCCTTCCTTTTCGTTCAGTTGCCTTTTCAAAGCGAAATCTAAATTCAAACAGAGTATAAACACTTGGTGTAATGAACTTTAGTTAACCTCACGTTATGTGGTTTAAACCGAACCCATATTTTTACTCGATTAACTATCTGATATTATTTTCGGGACTAACTTCATTATTAGCAACTACCAGGAATGTGTCTAATGCCATTGGTGGAAAAGGTAAATTTGTCTTTTGAAACTAGATGAATAGAAATAAAATCCAAAGTTAGCAGTCAAATCGGCTTTTATTTCTCACATAAAGGTTTTGCTATTGTCAAGTTATGGACTGGGAGTAATAGGTCCGGGCAAAAGGGTCCCCAATTTAAAGGGGCCCTCAACCAACACCTTATCTGAAGTAATATTTGTTACCTTCGTCTATGCTCTAATCTCCATTTCAAGGATTTACAAAGTTTGAAATAGTTAAAAAGTAACAATAGTTCAGTTAGATTCAACAGTGTCAGTTTGAGCAATGGTGTTTTAAAATTTAAATGATAAATTCTTAAATAATATCGATTATTCAAAGAAATGGCAAATATTTATAATAATAAATAGATAAACTAAAAACACAAATTATTTAGTCAAAATTAACAGCTCATTTCGTTAATCCTTTGAGCACTAGAATTATCCTTTACCCTAACTCTGACTGCATATTAAACAGTTCGCAAATTTTTTAATGGTGATAACAATGTTTGATTTGTTTGATGCTTAAAATTTGCCGAAAATATTTGCCAAAAATTATTATCATTTGCTTATAATTTCTGGGGTCACTAGTTCTGGCTTGTCTCTGGCCCGAAAATGAAGCAAATGCATATTAGTTGCAACATTTATTAAGACACCTTTTTTCACAAGTTGAATGATTATGACAATTTTGTTAATCAAATTTACTACGAATAAAAAAGCTATCTTTGCTATATCATTCCTGTTATTTTTAACTAGGACGTTTAACAATGGAAACAGAGGAAAAAGTTTTTTGCAAGGAGATATTCGTTTCATTTCTGTCTCGAGCTCCCCAAGGCCGTCATAGAAATAATTTTAATATCTTTCAATTAATAGTGTAATTACAATTTAAATAAATATAGCTTAAGATGTTGACAGATCGACTGTTTTAGAATTCCCTCGACGACGAGTGTTGGTTGTTTAGATAATTTGTTGTGTAACTTTTTTTATTATTGTTCGCAGCCAGCAGAATACGCCTCGGTTGGCGAGTTAAACACACATTGGACTATAATGAAAAGCGTCGCTCACGCTACACTCTTCAAATAAACAAGTTCGCTAAGAGGGCGATAATATTATTTCATTTCCCGGCTCTCAATCGAACCGTTATATATCAAGCAGCGATCGGCATTCTAATATACAAAAGAGAGCCCCAGCCTAACCTAGGGCATTGGCGATCTTTGAAGCCCAGAGCCCCCCGACCTATGATATCAAGTTTAACAGTGTTAAAGTGGTTTCGTAAAAATTTGATTTAACAACACTCCCTAGTAAACAATTTTTTACTCTAAGAGTGTTTTTAAATTAAAGCCCGCCACCTTCTGAATGCCAGAAGCCCACCTTGGATAAATAATAGTAGAAGGAACTACTATTATTAATCCAGGAGCCCACGCTGTGTAATCCCCACGCCCAAGCCGCGAAGAAAAATTTCGTATGCTTTTGGCAAGTTCTACACGATCATTTTAGTAAATTAAAACTTGGTTTTAATCAAAAAATAATGTAAATAAAATTTGTGTACTTAATTTTCATCAACATTTCGATAGAGAGTAGGTTATTTAACCATTTGATTATGTCTTTAAAGGAGAGAAGGGGGGATGGGAATGGCGAAGTCTGAGACCTGCTATTGTATCGAGTATAAATCCTCCTAGATCGCGTTGGAAGAGGTTCCTTAATGACCGACAAATCGAAGTGTTAAATTAGTTAAGCCTAAAGAAGAGAACCAACGAAACTTCTACAAGATAAAATTGGAATTATCAAACAGGTCATAATGTATAGAAATAATAGAATCACAATTACACTCATAACACAAAGAATACATCAGACCTTGAATTTGAACTAACGAATTTCCAATCGGCAAAAGGGATGATGTGCGTTATTAAAATCTAAGACAAGCTTAAAGAGACGAGGATGACTATTTGTACACTTTTGTGGCGGAGGAACTCGTTTCTCCCCCCCCCCCCCAAAAAAAATAGTTGGATGGCGATAACGAGCCAGTTGTTGGCAAGCCAACCGCTGACGAGCCAAACGCTAAGGAAACAACTGTTTAATACTGATATTACCTATGTATATATTTTTCTATTTAATTTAAAGGCCCAGTTTTTCTTCTGCCTGTCCGCCTTGAATTTTTCTCACCTGCAACACTCCCCTTGCATTTATACTTTCCGCAAAACACGAGTTTGGGGAAGATTGAGCGTCGTGTCTGCTTCTGCGACCGGGACATTTTCTGCCTGCCTGTTGGCACCCCGCTGAGTTTGGAACGGGGTTGCTGGCTGGTCTATTCTTTTCGACCTCTCGCTCTTCGCCGGACAATCGCCGATTATAATACTACTACCTTCGCCTTACTGCCAAGTGTAAAACACCGAATTCGTAGAATTTGAGGTATTGAACTCGTACATCCTGTCACAATGGGATAAAGCTTCACTACCGAGGAGCTGATCACTCCCCGTATTCGGTGTACAAGCCTGTAGTTTTGACTGCACTAAAATGATTACGTAAGTGAGTACAGAATTAGCACTACCAAAGGCTGTACTCATTTTCATATTTATGTAATCGGTGTACAGATTTTCAGAGAGTGGTTAGCCCCTCGTTTGAAACGTGTTTTGTAATTATAAAACACTTGTAAGTACGGTTTTTGTTCTACCGGAGGATACTACTTACAAAATAAATTTGTACGTTTTTGTTCTTATAAAATGACTTTCTGATATGCCTGATGAAATTGATTTACAATAATTTTCGTCTTTGAAATCCAGTTTATTTATTACAGGCCTAGTTTCACTTCGAATCCCGAAAAAAGGGTTCAGGCGGGTATGTGCCTACCCCTTCTGACCCCTCTATTCATGTTGGGCTCGCGCTGACCGTCCCGCTCTCGCCACTAATCGGATTATCTCTCCTGATCTTCTCCGCGTCAATCACGCTACAGTTTTAAACTGTCGCAGAACATAAGCAAACGTGTAAAAACCACACGACAACTTGGTAGCGCCGTCATCAACTGGGCAGGTAAAGATTTTTAATTCAGCCTGTCCCCCTTGAAATTATCTTACCCTCAACACTTTCGCTTGCATTTACGCTTTCCTCAAAACAGTTTTTTGTAGAGGGTCGAGTGACGTCACTCGGACATTTTCTGCCGGACTGTTGGCATCCCGCTGGCTTTCAAGGAGTTTGCGTCGCTTGCTCACTCTTCTGAGGAATTTCGCTAAGCGCCGCCGTTTTGAACGAGCTTGGTCCCCCCCCCCCTTCCCGCAGATAATGGCGGGGAGTAACACTACCTTGGCGTTATTGCAAAGTGCCATAGACTAATTTATAGATATTTCATTGCCTTACTCGCGTCAATAGTCAGCAGGGACAGCCTGTATTTTAGCGTATTTGGATTTCAACGTGAGGGTTATTTTTTTTTCAATTGAGGTTCCATTGTTTCGAATTCTGCTGTTTCCTACTTTTGGAAGGTGTTGGTTTTCAGAATCGCAATTTTCCCTATCAATAATCAAATCTATCGTTTTGTCAATTATTTCAGCCGAGGTTTTTTTATTTTATTTTTGCTTTGTATCAGTTTTCTTCAAAACATTTCTTTTTAAATTGGTTAGCAAAATATATCGATATAATTTTTCTGGCTTTAGTTTGATACTTGTAGGTTTTAACACTTCCATCCGAGAGCCTTTTCCGCACACAATTGGTACCAGCATTTGAAATACCCAGGACCGTGCTTAGAGGTCTCGCGGCCCCGGGCGAAACTGACATTGTGATTTGTGAGTGTAGCGGCCCTCCGGTATATACATCCCTATGGTAAAATTTTAGAGGCCCTGGGCGACCGCGCGGCTCGCCACCTCCTAAGCACGGCCCTGGAAATACCACACAACGCCATATTGAAAAGCTAATGTTATAAATATATCGAATTGTTTCAGCTGTAGTTTTTCGAAGTTTTATTTCCAAACAATAAAACGACCATGCTCTTATCACTTCCTGGAAAATCTACAAGGGGTCACTAAAGTTGTAAGGGGTCACCAAATAACTAGCCCACCTGTGAAAAAAACCTTAGCGCCGCTACTGCATATACACACATATATACATATATAGCGAAGGCAATGGTAGTGAAGTTTTATCCCATTGTGACAGGAGGTACGAGTTCAATAACTCAAATTCTACGAATTCGGTGTTATACACTTGGCAGTAAGGTGAAGGTAGTAGTATTATAATCGCCGGCTGTCCGGCGAAGAGCAAGAAGTCGAAAAGAATAGACGAGCGAGCATCCCCGAGCAACCCCGTCCCAAACTCAGCGGGGTGCCAACAGGCAGGCAGAAAATGTCCCGGTCGCAGAAGCAGGCACGACGCTCAATCTTTGCCAAAATCATGTTTTGCGGGAAGTATAAATGCCAGGGGAGTGTTGCAGGTAAGAAAAATTCAAGGCGGACAGGCAGAAGAAAAACTAGGCATTTAACCTATGTTTATGTATATATTTTTCTATTTAATTTAACCTATATATATGTAAAGATTTTTGTATAATAAAAAAGACGTACGTCCACAGAAAATATACAAAATAAATAGTCCTATTTCGAAGGCCAGTAGGTGAAAATGTCTACTCGCTGAATAAACACTTTCCCTTTATTGTATCCGCCTTTGCGACATCTTCTTTTCTTACGCTTGTGAGAAAAGACGACGTTATGACGTATGATTAGTAAGTTTTCATCCAATAAGGAGAAGGTTCCCATAGACTGATTTGCTTAAAGCCTTAGACTCGAAAATTTGAAACCATAAACGGAAATTTAAGATCTATGATTCATAACGACACAGTGCCTCGGTAGATCTATTAACGGTTCATATTCTATTTAAATACAATAACAATTTTAGTATGATTTTCACGAATATTTCTCCATCTCTTCACAGTATACTAACCTTATGCGTTTCTACCCGTGAATTCGGTAACGAGTTCACTAATGTCCACTTTTGAATGGTCGTCCAGTTGATTTATCATCTCTATCACCTTCAACATGTGGCGCTGCATGTTTTGGTCCAGGGCAGCTAGATTCTTGTTGTGGAAGATTTCACCCAGAATTTTTCTCTTTTTAAAGTAGTCTTCGTCACCTCTAAAGTAGTGCACGACAATTCAGTGGAATATTTAATAAACTAAATCTTCGTACATTGATACATTTCGGGGAGGGGGGGGGCACGTTACTCCTACGCTTCTTATGGGAAAGTTTATACCTTTAGGGCCCGGTGCAGAGACGTTTTTAAGAATCGTAAAATAGCGATCCTCGCCAAATTAACAGAAAGGGGGCGTGGTTTCGGAAAATCGCGCGCTTCACGCCAAATCGGTGTGCAGAGACATCGCGATCGCAAAATAAACAGGAATACGTCCTGTTTAAACTATTAAAATTTGAGTTTCTAGCTCATTATCGCTTTCCGAAAAATGTTTTCGTCAAATTATTGTCAGAGCCAAGGCCTAACCACAATCATGATTTACGAAACAGAAAAATAAACCAGCCACTCTCAGCAATTTTACAGGTAAGAATAAATTATAATAGGGAATTTTATACATTACAACTTTGGGTGTATTCTAAGCCTTGGTTTATATATAGATCCTTATTCGCTGGTATTATATACAGTGGGTTTTAACTAATGAGTAAGTAATGACAAGGTGAATTTGTTCAGTGTATCGTATCAAAGATCTTGAGCTTTCAACCAGCGTTTATACCAATTCATCTACCGAGAAGAAACCTTTCCTCAGGTAGACTAGGAGTTGCGATAAAAGATGTATTAGAATTTTCAAGCTTATTGGGCATGCATCAAGAACTTACCGAGGCAATTTGATATATTACCTGAGGGGTCGGACACTTGCCATTATTTTGTACGGGATTTTATCATTACATTTCGAAGTGATTTTGGGATTTCAATGTTAATTTACCATAGAGAGAGTTAAAAGATTTTGCAATTTTAGACAAAGTGTACGGGAATTTAATAATGTCCGACCCCTCGGTATTACCTTAAAAGTGTTTGTCAGTTAATTCTACACGCTCATATCATTTGTTACAATTTGTACCTGGACTAGGCTATGTAAATGCCAGATAATTAGGTAGAACAACAACTTATATCAAAAAGCAGGACCATTGTTTTACGCGTGATCAATATAGGATATTTCGCTAGAAATTGCTTTAGTCAATTACCAATTTTTGTACACCCGTGAATTTGCTGTTTTTTATTTATTGATTTATGTTATAACTAGATTTATTTTAATTGCTATCAGCTAAGTTTTGAAATAAATAGTTTCATAAAAACCAAATGATATGGCTCATTTTCTAACAGATAATTCTTTTCGGAAAATGTTGGCTTAATATAATAGTAATGAATCTTATTTTCATTCGTTATTTTATTGGTGTACCAACCATATTATAAAAATATTTTTTTAAATAACAAAACCATTAAACTGTGTAATAAATGCAACCAATTTAATAAATAATAAGAGTAAGAAAATTATATAATCAGAAGAAACTAATTTTGATGCACTATTTTATTGCTTTAGAAAAGATTTTGGATAACCTCTCATTCTTCAGAAACTGATTTGCTTTCCCTTCGTGGCTAAATTATATTTAATAAAATAACGGATTTAACTATAAAAATACTAAAACCTAATAATAAAATTAGAGTAAGAAAATTATTAAATAGAAGAGCCAGGATTTCATCGTCAAAATGCAAGCCAACCATAACCACGTGATAGCTTTTTGCGTCAAAAATCGAGCTCTCCTATTGGTCCGTGACTTGGGTAAAAAAAATCGTAAAAATAACAGCGTCGCCGATTAACAGGAATCGCTAAAACATCTCTGCACCGCGATTTCGATTGCGAGGATCGCAAAATAAACAGCTCGCTAAATCTGAATCGCTAAATTGCGATCCTGTTAAAATTAACAGGAATCGCAAAACGTCTCTGCACCAGGCCCTAAATCCATCACCTAATACTTTAAGCCGTCTTCTTAAGATTTTCTTCGTGACACTCACGTCACCTGAAGACGTGTTGAGAATAATAGAGCAAACCAAATTTCTTTGGATGCTATTCTGCCATATTCATAAAATATCTTAGCACATTATTGGTTACTTCTAATTACATTGAATTATTATATGTTATTAATTTAAGATCATTCGATGCTTGATAAAGTTAAAAAAAATTAAGTTGATTAATAAACGTAAAATAACAAGCTTTCTAATAGCCAAAGTGATTGGACTTTTTTCATGTCTTAAAAGCCTGTTACTATTTTGAAATGATAAAGATTCTTAATTTAATTTTTATATGATCGATCAGGATTTCAATGTCACATATACATCTAATTCACTGGTAAGACTTCATATCAAAACAAAATTATATTTGTAAACACTCGGAATATCGAAGGAAGACTGGTGCTCCTGATCATTTCGTTTTAGTGGTTGATCACCAATTTGTTTGTTTGCGACGTGGTAAACTAGAGCTTGGCGCCGATACGACTTTTAGTCTTGCCTCAAGTAGAAACTGACTTACCTGAAATGCATATTTCTTACTGTAATAATACATGTTTTAACGCAAAGCTTGTGTAGTTTCATGATAAATATTTTTAATAATCTAAGAGCTTCACTAGGACGAATCGAGCTTTTCTTAGTACAGTTTTACTAACTCTTTTTATCAAATCAGTGTCTTCTATTAGCTAAAATATAATAATAACAATAATAAGCTAGGCTAATAAAGGCACCACCTCTGGCCTGAGTCTTCGAGCGACATTTTAATTGCATACGTATATTATTTATCGGTAAAACATTTTTCATACTTTGCAACTAATATGCTCTTTCCAATTGTTGTTCTTAGAGATCGAATTTATCTAGTTCTTCTCGGCTGGTTAACAGTATCTGCAAATACAACGATATTCTTATTGCAACAGAATTTAATTTAGCTAATCTCTTAACATAAAATGCTTATCTAACTGTTCTCTTAAATTGTAACCAGAGTAATTTGTATCTAGGCCTTTTTGACACACAACCTTGACATGTGCAATTTTGTGGTAACCTGGAAGCCGGTAATGGGCATTTTGTTCCAAGTGCCGCTCAGCTCTTGCTCGCTATCTTGATATTCGCTCAAGTTCGAACCCGACTTAGAAACATGATCGGCGTTCTTGTCTTTAAGCGCTCATATGAGAGATGGAAATGAACGTCACCTTATTCCCGATAAATTATCGTTGATAACTATAATTTTGCAATCATTTTTCCTTAATGAACTGATCAGTGCCCTTCACTACTAGTGGAATAAGACACCAAATACCGGCTCAGACTTTACCACGTGCTTTACTTTACAATGAAAAATATAAAGATGATTTATTCTAATATTTTAGAATGTTATAACGAATTTATAGGTAAACAATTTTAATTTTGACTTCGTAAAACCACTTTGATTTTTCGAACACGTGCTCCAAAATATGAGACTAATACTGATGGTGAATTGAACACGTTCATCTTCGTCAACTACAATTAATGTCAATTAAAGATGTGCAGAAAAATGATCAACAGCTAATATTTGAAAAGCTATTTTCCTACGAATTTAATATTTTCAGAACGCATCGCATGCGCAGTGTTTCATTACATGATTTAAAACGCAATGACCATGAACCATGGAAGGTCATTCGAAACCTTTCTCAGGAACCGTTGGGTTTAGAGACTCAGTTCCAATTAGAAAGGTGTGCCATCGCATTTTATGACCAAATAGCTCCGGATCGACGTTAATTGACCAATCGGAAGCTAAGGAAGATCATAAATAAAAATTTTCAATTACTACTAATCATCATTAAAATGTATATCAATTAGCTCAAATTATAGGTTCATTGAATTCAATTGGACCTTAAAACTGATGGTTTTCAATATACAAGTTAATTGACCTTGGCATGCTTCAAGGTCAACCGAATTTTTGATGTTGATGCCGTAGCACAAGCTCTTCATCATTTTTAACACCTAAGCGTGATCTCTTGCACATTTTTATTTATGACCTTCGTTAATTTTTATGTTTATTTTTTCGGCTTACTATTGGCCAATTTACATCGGTTCAGAACCAAGTATACATAAAATACCTAGGCGCACACCTTTCTAATTAAAACGGAGTCTAAAGTTCCTTAGTTTTGGTATAACATTCAGGACATGGTACAACCTCACAGAGTTTTGAATCATCTTATGACTCCCTGTTCGTGCTATACTATCTGAAAATATAAAATTCCTAAAAAAAAAGCTTTTCAAATATTAACTCTGGCTCTCTTTTTAGTGGATACCCTTTATTATTGTTTAAAATTTGGAGATGTTAAAAATAAATTCTAAGGGTGTCGGTAATAAAAAGTGAAAAGCCAAATGAAGAACGACAAACTTCGGCTGTGGTTAAAATTAGAATCTTCTTATTAGCCATCTTTACGTAGAACATGTCTTCATCCTTGAATAGTTTTCTTATTGCAGTCAAAACGTTCATCATAGCTAGTTATAAAATTACTTTTTTAATAATTAATTATTGTATTCAGACTTGGTAGACAAAGCATATTTTTGAAATCAGTTAAATCTGCGTTTAAAAAATAATTTATTCGAATTCCTTTGCAACACTTACCTTGATCTCTCTATTTTACCACCGTGAACAATAGGGTATCGCAAATTTAATTATGTATTGTTAAAACTAAATAATTTAATGTAATCTGAAGTAGTATTAGATGGTAACACTGGTTTTGCTGAGAACATTAATCAAGTGTAAGAGTCTCCTACGAATTGCAATAGTTTTAATAAAATTAAATTTATACTCGTTTAAGTCCTGTTAACCCTACTTAAATAATGAATGATTGCATATTTTTGTAGTCAGTTCCATCTGCGTTTAAAAAAATATATACACGAATTGCTTTTTAACACTTACCTTGACTGTTCGATTTTACCAACTTAAACATTATATAGGCATCGCAATTTAAAGACGTATTGTTAAAAATTATTTATTTCATTTAATCGGAAGTAGTACGAGATGATTACTCTGGTGTTGCTTAGTTTTCATTTATAAAATTAATTAACTTTTATTTATCAAAGTTATGAGGCAGCGGCGGACTGTTTCTTTGAAGCCCCAGACCCCAATGTTAATATGTCCTTCATGTAAAAGTGTTTTTGGTTTTAAGACAATGTTGCCATAGGAGCACCTGGGGTAATCCACCACTGTAAGCAACTATATGCTTCGTTGTTACCTTCTTCCTACAACTGCCAATAGTTAACTCTCAGAGGGGTTTGTGTGTGTGTGTGTGTGTCCGTCTGTTTGTGGGCTGCGAACGCGTCACCGGGGCAACATCGTAAACCGTGTTTGTAGTTTAAAGGGAGGCAACACCACCGTGTGACGGTGAGCGTTAACGTATAAATTTGCGGTTGGGGCGGGTTTCGTTGTTTTTTCGTTATTGTTCACCGTCGCGACGGTTTCAATTAAGCTTTATTGGAAAGTTTGTTTTAGTAATGTTTATGTATATTGTGTTATGGTGGGGTGGCGGAGTGGTTAGCACTTTCGCCTCGCAGCAAGAGGAGCCGGGTTCGATCCCAGCTTGTGGCACTGGGTGAACACTCGGAACAACTCCTTCTGCGTTGAGTTTGTAAGTTCTCTCCCCACTGGCTTAAGGGGTTTTCCCCCGAGATCTTCGGTTTCCCCTTCCACAAAAACTTGTTGAGGTTAACGGTAATAGTTAGTGTAGGGAGCTGTTGGCTCGAACGCGTGGCATGCAGGGCTTGCCACCACCCTCCTACGCATTGTAACCCGGCCACCTGAATTACGAGCTTCAAAAGTCGCTCGATGACTTAGGCCTAGGTTGGTGCCTTGGGTATTAGCCTAGCTGATTATGATTATGAGGTTGTTGTTTGTGCGTTTTGTATGTATGGGTATTTTCTCTCCAACTTCTTCGAATTGACTTAACTCAGCTTAAGCGGAAGATTATTTTTATAGATTTAAAGTCTACATTTTTTTCGTATTAAATTTTAAAGGTCATATCTTGTTTTAGCGCAGTCATCAGAGATAAGATGGTTGAAGGGTAGACCCGGGGGTGGTCCACTAAGTTAGTTTTTTGTTAAGTATTAACGGGTTTTATTATCGACTTTAGATGTGTGATACATTTTTATTAATGTGGTTACGTTGGTTTTATATTTTGAGATATGCAGTGTTGTATAGACTTCACTATTCAGTTAAGGTTTTTTGTGTGCGTTACAAGCCGGGAATTGTTTTTATTTTTTCTATTTCAATATTAATTACCGTGGCTATAAGAATTTTATATCTAAGTAGTTGAATTACCTTGTTGCTCGATTGGGTTATTACCATAATTTTTAATTACATATTTCTGTGAATACAATGTTTATTACTAAGGGTATTTAGATTGACATTTTATTGATTCCTAAGCATTTTAATTAACTTGTTACTTAGTGTTGTAATTATTATTTATTTTCTATTGGTTATTTTTCTTGTTTGTTGATAATGGGGAGAATAATTCATGTCTACGATTTTTTATTTGCATTGATGGGTAGTCGTCATGAGCCCACGCAGTTTTTATTAGTGCTTTCACTTAAAGTTGTGGTTTTCGCTTTAACTTTGGTTTTTCCATATAAATTTGATTGCTTAAGACCTAAAATACAATGAGTTGGGTTTTTTCTGTGAAACAGTTTCTTGCACGTATATTTAACGTGTCGTGAGCGTTCTAATAATTACAGGAAGTCTACGAGTTGTCCACTTCCAGATGTCGAATATAGCTACTCTACGGTATCTTCATCAAAGGCGAGTGTTGAAATAAAATGAGCGTTAAAGATGCGGCAAATATTTCGTAAGCGAGAAAATACAAATACCCTCCGTAGATATTTCTTTCATTAAAATTTGCTTCGTATTATATTTAACTAATAAACTTGTACTGTACATAGGGTTAAATTCAATTGTGCATTGTGTTAGTACGTGTAACTCACTGTTGTAACTACTATATTTATAATATTCTGAATAAATTAAACTCTGTTGTTTCAGCTCAATTATTTTAATTATAATTTAATTTTATATCGGGCGGGATTGCACCGGGATTACTAACTAACTCTGAATTGCGGAGATATATCTTTAAAGGTCATCTCGATAAATTAATACCACTAGGGACGATTCTTCAGAGGAAAGGTACATTTTGGCTGGACAACTAAACTATTTTTTCCCCAGAAATATTAGCTTAATTTTGTAATCAATCAGTACTTTGTCTCAAATAACGATGACGTTTTAAATCGATGGAAATTTCTTTTTGAAACCGTTGTAGTACAGTGCATTTAAATTAAAAAAGGGCAAACTTCGGACAAAATTAGAGACAAGCAAGTCTCAACGGAAATTGCATCTACCACAGGAAAAAAAGTTGCCCATTGTTGGGGGGGGGGGTGGAAGTTCCCCAAAAATGGCCGCCATATTGGATTTTTGGGTTTTTTGCTGTTTACGGCGAAATGGTTAGTTTTTGCAATAAACGAGTAATTATCATTTCGACGCTACTATTCATTAGCCATCTAATAAAAAAACCGCATCGAAATACTCCAAGCATATCAAAAGTTACAACCCAAAAAGGAAATAATAATTTTACGTTTTCATCGATTTTTCGAAAATTCAAGTTTCCAATAGAGTATAAATTAGTTTTTTTTAATGTTAAAAGGGATAGGAATCAATTTTCCATCAGTTTGATAATGGAGTAGAGGGTTCCGAGTTGTTAAAACGTAGTAGTCTCTCAAACATCCTGTGGCTTTCCGGTAGTTTTCTACCAAATACTATGACCGTATCCTGGAACGGCTATATGTCGGTTAATGTTTCTAACTACAATCATGTAAAAAGAAAGATTATGGCTGTTTCCTTTATAAACTTAGACCCTGGAAACCTAAGCGCAATTTACATGGCACTTCAATTTGCAAAAAAACTTCTGAAAATCATAATCAGCAACACTGTAGTGACGTTTGATCAGCCTTTATTTTTGAAAGCCGTAGAGATGGTTGAATCGGTTGGTGTCGAAGATCCGGTTAGCAAAGTATCCATCCGATTAGGCGGATTTCACACTTTGATGTCTTATTTAGGTTCCATCGGTTATATTATGAGTGGAAGCGGAATCAAAGAACTTTTAGAGAGAGTTTACGGTAAGAATTCCGTATCGCATATGATAAATGGCCATGCCTATTCTCGCTCACTAAGGGCTCACCTTGTTACGCAACCAGCGCTAACTTCGTTAATTTTCAAGGAAATTGATACGAGTTAAGTTGATTTTAGTGAGATTGAGTTGATCCAACTCAAGCAAATCTGATAAGAAAGCCCCTTGAAAAATTGCTCGATTATTTTTTTTTTCAACTCAATAAAAACTAGGAGATAGAAGTCGGGCCTCAAAGCTATGGGTAATGTACTGGATGATGGTTGAAACAGTCAAGTTGTTCATTTACGCCGAAAGATGTCGACTATGGGCTCTACACCTTCACTGTTACAACAAAATGCTACCATTTTTCTCCGCTAGTGGGCACCTTAATTACGCAAAATCGTCTTTGTTATACTTAAATCAATTGAAAAAACTTGAGAAAATCATTACTCCTGAAGATTTTAATAATTTTACTCAGAATGGGTACTTTACGATTCGGCGAATTGATAAATATGGGTCAGGTAATTGGACAGACATGGTAATTGAGCAAGACCTAATGTGTGCCATGAAGATTTATGGTGACCTTATACACGGAAGGGGGATGACTGATAGTTATCTGGCAAAGTGGGTTTCTACAATGCCATTTTGCACTGCTATTGCTAACGCAATAGAAACTTTCGCAAATATTAATACTGTAAGCGGTGAACAGCACGTGGAACTCCGAGACTCCAGACATGCGCGAGATGCGAAAGATTTAGACAAATTTAGTGATTTTTTTAAAAACCATTCTCTCTTTAGTACCGAAATCGGAGAAGATCTTATTTCGCTAGTAAATGGAAAAGTAGGCGATAAAAATATTAACTGTGAGAGAGCTCAAGAAATAGGAAATGCATTAGTCATTAAACGTAATGACAAAGTGAAAACACTAGCCTTTGTCAACTAGAAAAGTATTCGAATAAACAACGAAGACATTCCTATCAATCCTATTGAACTTTTAATCGGATAATTTGCACAAACATGACCGCTGAAGAACTAGACTCCTAGAGCACTGTTTTGAGTACGAACTCGCTTCTTATCCGCCGTCTTTGTTCGTTGACGGTCAACTACGAAAAGCAACGCAA
The DNA here is from genome assembly GCF_980474605.1 of Leiobunum rupestre. Lineage (NCBI taxonomy): Eukaryota > Metazoa > Arthropoda > Arachnida > Opiliones > Sclerosomatidae > Leiobunum > Leiobunum rupestre. The sequence continues at coordinate 33,849,516 of NC_143385.1, read as the reverse complement.
TCAAATCTACTCAAGGAATTAGATAAAGTTGTTGAACCCAGAAAATCTCTACCGCAATCGGAAAATATGGCTATTGTTGTCGACGGGGTGTTTTTACTGCGCAAAGTTGTTTGGCAACGTCCATCGACCTATGGAGATATTTTTACTCAGTATGTTAGTTTTATACACTCTAATTACGGTGTCGGGGTAACTGTCTTATTTAATGGGTACGACTAACCAGTTCCCTCACTTTGGGAACCCAAAATGTCGGTGTGTAATTTCCGAGGACACCGATGTATTGGTATTGCTGATTAACCATACTACTTTTAAAAATATGTACATGGTACGTCCTGGGAAATCAAGCAATCCGGATAAGGTCACTGACGTCTTTGAATTAAAAACCAAACTTGGAGACATAGCAACTATTTTGCCGTTCATCCACGCTCTTTTTCGGACAAACCCTAACTTAGTCAATGACGCTTTGGTTTTTAATAAAGAAAATGCAAGTTCGAAAAATCTTTTGCAATCTGGTTAACGAATTATCCTTAAACTCTATGGTGCCAATATCAGAACTGAGACACTAAATAGATGAAGGTACCTGTTTTACAATAAAATGGTCTCGAGACAGATACTAAACCGAAATTTTGAACTGGCGTCTCTTCCACCAACAGAATCTGCTTTAGAACAACATATTTATCGAGTTTACTTTAAGACCCAAGAATGGATATTTAAAACACTCAAGGCCGAAGAATGGGGTTGAAAATTAAGCCACTATATCTAGGTCCCGATTTCTTGCTATATTCCCACCGCACCAGAAAGTATACTTAGATTAATATTTTGTAAATGCCAAGCTACCAATTGTACCAAAGTCTGTTCCGCTATGTGTGCGGAATGTAACGGGATATCTTGCCTAAATTCTAGTCGCAAAGATAACATTTCTGATGACGAAGATATTGAATAGTGTAAGTAAATGTAACCTTCAACGAAAAATAAATGTTTTTAAGACCTATGTGCGCCTGTAGAAGTGTTTTAACAAAAATACATGAAAATATTAATTAATTTGGAAATATTTTCGATGCTTACTGCTTTTTACCAGTTCATTTTAAGTACGTTAATCTATTTTAGTCCTATTTACGCCTATTTTAGGCCTATGTATGCCTGTAGAAATGTTTCAACAAAAATACATGAAAATATTAATTAATTTGGAAATATTTTCGATGCTTACTGGTTTTTTACCAGTTCATTTTAAGTACGTTAATCTATTTTAGTCCTATTTACGCCTATGTGCGCCTGTAGAAGTGTTCCAACAAAAATCAATGAAAATATTAATTAATTTGGAAATATTTTCGATGCTTACTGGTTTTTTACCAGTTCATTTTAAGTACGTTAATCTATTTTAGTCCTATTTACGCCTATGTGCGCCTGTAGAAGTGTTTCAACAAAAATACATGAAAATATTAATTAATTTGGAAATATTTTCGATGGTTACTGGTTTTTTACCAGTTCATTTTAAGTACGTCAATCGATTTTAGTCCTATTTACGCCTATGTGCGCCTGTAGAAGTGTTTCAACAAAAATACATGAAATTATTAATTAATTTGGAAATATTTTCGATGCTTACTGGTTTTTTACCAGTTCATTTTAAGAACGTTAATCTATTTTAGTCCTATTTACGCCTATTTTAGGCCTATGTATGCCTGTAGAAGTGTTTCAACAAAAATACATGAAAATATTAATTAATTTGGAAATATTTTCGATGCTTACTGGTTTTTTACCAGTTCATTTTAAGTACGTTAATCTATTTAAGTCCTATTTACGCCTATTTTAGGCCTATGTACGCCTGTATATGTGACTTACTATATGCCTTTAAGTCACGTTTCATAGACTTAAATAAATATATTTGATGCTTACTGGTTTTTTACCAGTTAATTTTAAGTACGTTAATCTGTTTTAGTCCTATTTACGCCTATTTTAGAACTATGTGCGCCTGAAGAAGTGTTTCAACAAAGAGACATGAAAATATTAATTAATTTGAAAATATTTTCGATGCTTACTGGTTTTTTACCTGTTCATTTTAAGTACGTTAATCTGTTTGTCCTATTTACGCCTATTTTAGACCTATGAATGCCTGTAGAAGTGTTTCAACAAAAATACATGAAAAGATTAATTAATTTGGAAATATTTTCGATGCTTACTGGTTTTTTACCAGTTCATTTTAAGTACGTTAATCTATTTTAGTCCTATTTACGCCTATGTGCGCCTGCAGAAGTGTTTCAACAAAAATACATGAAAATATTAATTAATTTGGAAATATTTTCGATGCTTACTGGTTTTTTACCAGTTCATTTTAAGTACGTTAATCTATTTTAGTCCTATTTACGCCTATTTCAGGCCTATGTATGCCTGTAGAAGTGTTTCAACAAAAATACATGAAAATATTAATTAATTTGGAAATATTTTCGATGCTTACTGGTTTTTTACCAGTTCATTTTAAGTACGTTAATCTATTTTAGTCCTATTTACGCCTATTTCAGGCCTATGTATGCCTGTAGAAGTGTTTCAACAAAAATACATTAAAATATTAATTAATTTGGAAATATTTTCGATGCTTACTGGTTTTTTACCAGTTCATTTTAAGAACGTTAATCTATTTTAGTCCTATTTACGCCTATGTGCGCCTGTAGAAGTCATTCAAGAAAAATACATGAAAATATTAATTAATTTGGAATTATTTTCGATGCTTATTGGTTTTTTACCAGTTAATTTTAAGAACGTTAATCTGTTTTAGTCCTATTTACGCCTATTTCAGGCCTATGTATGCCTGTAGAAGTGTTTCAAAAAAAATACACGAAAATATTAATTAATTTGGAAATATTTTCGATACTTACTGGTTTTTTACCAGTTCATTTTAAGTACGTTAATCTATTTTAGTCCTATTTACGCATATTTTAGGCCTATGTACGCCTGTACATGGACTTATTATATGCCTTTAAGTCACGTTTCGTAGACTTAAATAAATATATTTGATGCTTACTGGTTTTTTACCAGTTAATTTTAGGTACGTTAATGTGTTTTAGTCCTATTTACGCCTGTTTTAGACCTATGTGCGCCTGAAGAAGTGTTTCAACAAAAAGACATGAAAATATTAATTAATTTGGAAATATTTTCGATGCTTACTGGTTTTTTACCATTTCATTTTAAGTACGTTAATCTATTTTAGTCCTATTTACGCCTATTTCAGGCCTATGTATGCCTGTAGAAGTGTTTCAACAAAAATACATGAAAATATTAATTAATTTGAAAATATTTTCGATGCTTACTGGTTTTTTACCAGTTCATTTTAAGTACGTTAATCTATTTTAGTCCTATGTACGCCTGTAGATGTGACTTACTATATGCCTTTAAGTCACGTTTCGTAGACTTAAATAAATATTTTTGATGCTTACTGGTTTTTTACCAGTTAATTTGAAGTACGTTAATCTGTTTGTCCTATTTACGCCTATTTTAGACCTATGTATGCCTGTAGAAGTGTTTCAACAAAAATACATGAAAATATTAATTAATTTGGAAATATTTTCGATGCTTACTGTTTTCTTACCAAGTCATTTTAAGTACGTTAATCTATTTTAGTCCTATTTACACCTATTTCAGGCCTATATATGCCTGTAGAAGTGTTTCAACAAAAATACATGAAAATATTAATTAATTTGGAAATATTTTCGATGCTTACTGGTTTTTTACCAGTTCATTTTAAGTACGTTAATCTATTTTAGTCCTATTAACGCCTATTTCAGGCCTATGTATGCCTGTAGAAGTGTTTCAACAAAAATACATGAAAATATTAATTAATTTGGAAATATTTTCGATGCTTACTGGTTTTTTACCAGTTCATTTTAAGTACGTTAATCTATTTTAGTCCTATGTACGCCTGTAGATGTGACTTACTATATGCCTTTAAGTCACGTTTCGTAGACTTAAATAAATATTTTTGATGCTTACTGGTTTTTTACCAGTTAATTTTAAGTACGTTAATCTGTTTGTTCTATTTACGCCTATTTTAGACCTATGAATGCCTGTAGAAGTGTTTCAACAAAAATACATGAAAAGATTAATTAATTTGGAAATATTTTCGATGCTAACTGCATTTTTACCAGTTCATTTTAAGTACGTTAATCTATTTTAGTCCTATTTACGCCTATGTGCGCCTGCAGAAGTGTTTCAACAAAAATACATGAAAATATTAATTAATTTGGAAATATTTTCGATGCTTACTGGTTTTTTACCAGTTCATTTTAAGTACGTTAATCTATTTTAGTCCTATTTACGCCTATTTCAGGCCTATGTATGCCTGTAGAAGTGTTTCAACAAAAATACATGAAAATATTAATTAATTTGGAAATATTTTCGATGCTTACTGGTTTTTTACCAGTTCATTTTAAGTACGTTAATCTATTTTAGTCCTATTTACGCCTATGTGCGCCTGTAGAAGTCGTTCAAGAAAAATACATGAAAATATTAATTAATTTGGAATTATTTTCGATGCTTATTGGTTTTTTACCAGTTAATTTTAAGAACGTTAATCTGTTTTAGTCCTATTTACGCCTGTAGAAGTGTTTCAACAAAAATACATGAAAATATTAATTAATTTGGAAATATTTTCGATACTTACTGGTTTTTTACCTGTTCATTTTAAGTACGTTAATCTATTTTAGTCCTATTAACGCCTATTTTAGGCCTATGTATGCCTGTAGAAGTGTTTCAACAAAAATACATGAAAATATTAATTAATTTGGACATATTTTCGATGCTTACTGGTTTTTTACCAGTTCATTTTAAGTACGTTAATCAATTTTAGTCCTATTTACGCCTATGTGCGCCTAAAGAAGTGTTTCAACAAAAATACATGAAAATATTAATTAATTTGGAAATATTTTCGATGCTTACTGTTTTTTTACCAGTTCATTTTAAGTACGTTAATCTATTTTAGTCCTATGTACGTCTGTAGATGTGACTTACTATATGCCTTTAAGTCACGTTTCGTAGACTTAAATAAATATATTTGATGCTTACTGGTTTTTTACCAGTTAATTTTAAGTACGTTAATCTGTTTGTCCTATTTACGCCTATTTTAGACCTATGTATGCCTGTAGAAGTGTTTCAAAAAAATACATGAAAATATTAATTAATTTGGAAATATTTTCGATGCTTACTGTTTTTTTACCAGTTCATTTTAAGTACGTTAATCTATTTTAGTCCTATTAACACCTATTTCAGGCCAAATATATGCCTGTAGAAGTGTTTCAACAAAAATACATGAAAATATTAATTAATTTGGAAATATTTTCGATGCTTACTGGTTTTTTACCAGTTCATTTTAAGTACGTTAATCTATTTTAGTCCTATGTACGCCTGTAGATGTGACTTACTATATGCCTTTAAGTCACGTTTCGTAGACTTAAATAAATATTTTTGATGCTTACTGGTTTTTTACCAGTTAATTTTAAGTACGTTAATCTGTTTGTCCTATTTACGCCTATTTTAGACCTATGTATGCCTGTAGAAGTGTTTCAACAAAAATACATGAAAATATTAATAAATTTGGAAATATTTTCGATGCTTACTGGCTTTTTACCAGTTCATTTTAAGTACGTTAATCTATTTTAGTCCTATTTACGCCTATTTCAGGCCTATGTATGCCTGTAGAAGTGTTTCAACAAAAATACATGAAAATATTAATTAATTTGGAAATATTTTCGATGCTTACTGGTTTTTTACCAGTTCATTTTAAGTACGTTAATCTATTTTAGTCCTATTTACGCCTATGTGCGCCTGCAGAAGTGTTTCAACAAAAATACAAGAAAATATTAATTAATTTGGAAATATTTTCGATGCTTACTGGTTTTTTACCAGTTCATTTTAAGTACGTTAATCTATTTTAGTCCTATTTACGCCTATTTCAGGCCTATGTATGCCTGTAGAAGTGTTTCAACAAAAATACATGAAAATATTAATTAATTTGGAAATATTTTCGATGCTTACTGGTTTTTTACCAGTTCATTTTAAGTACGTTAATCTATTTTAGTCCTATTTACGCCTATTTCAGGCCTATGTATGCCTGTAGAAGTGTTTCAACAAAAATACATGAAAATATTAATTAATTTGGAAATATTTTCGATGCTTACTGGTTTTTTACCAGTTCATTTTAAGTACGTTAATCTATTTTAGTCCTATTTACGCCTATTTCAGGCCTATGTATGCCTGTAGAAGTGTTTCAACAAAAATACATGAAAATGTTAATTAATTTGGAAATATTTTCGATGCTTACTGGTTTTTTACCAGTTCATTTTAAGTACGTTAATCTATTTTAGTCCTATTTACGCCTATTCCAGGCCTATGTATGCCTGTAGAAGTGTTTCAACAAAAATACATGAAAATATTAATTAATTTGGAAATATTTTCGATGCTTACTGTTTTTTTACCAGTTCATTTTAAGTACGTTAATCTATTTTAGTCCTGTTTACGCCTATGTGCGCCTGTAGAAGTCATTCAAGAAAAATACATGAAAATATTAATTAATTTGGAATTATTTTCGATGCTTATTGGTTTTTTACCAGTTAATTTTAAGTACGTAAATCTGTTTGTCCTATTTACGCCTATTTTAGACCTATGAATGCCTGTAGAAGTGTTTCAACAAAAATACATGAAAAGATTAATTAATTTGGAAATATTTTCGATGCTTACTGCATTTTTAGCAGTTCATTTTAAGTACGTTAATCTATTTTAGTCCTATTTACGCCTATGTGCGCCTTTAGAAGTGTTTCAACAAAAATACATGAAAATTTTTATTAATTTGGAAATATTTTCGATGCTTACTGGTTTTTTACCAGTTCATTTTAAGTACGTTAATCTATTTTTGTCCTATTTACGCCTATTTCAGGCCTATGTATGCCTGTAGAAGTGTTTCAACAAAAATACATGAAAATTTTAATTAATTTGGAAATATTTTCGATGCTTACTGGTTTTTTACCAGTTCATTTTAAGTACGTTAATCTATTTTAGTCCTATGTATGCCTGTAGAAGTGTTTCAACAAAAATACATGAAAATATTAAATAATTTGGAAATATTTTCGATGCTTACTGGTTTTTTACCAGTTCATTTTAAGTACGTTAATCTATTTTAGTCCTATTTACGCCTATGTGCGCCTGTAGAAGTGTTTCAACAAAAATACATGAAAATATTAATTAATTTTGAAATATTTCGGATGCTTACTGGTTTTTTACCAGTTCATTTTAAGATCGTTAATCTATTTTAGGCCTATGTATGCCTGTAGAAGTGTTTCAACAAAAATACATGAAAATATTAATTAATTTGGAAATATTTTCGATGCTTACTGGTTTTTTACCAGTTCATTTTAAGTACGTTAATCTATTTTATTCCTATGTACGCCTGTAGATGTGACTTACTATATGCCTTTAAGTCACGTTTCGTAGACTTAAATAAATATATTTGATGCTTACTGGTTTTTACCAGTTAATTTTAAGTACGTTAATCTGTTTTAGTCCTATTTACGCCTATTTTAGACCTATGTGCGCCTGAAGAAGTGCTTCAACAAAAAGACATGAAAATATTAATTAATTTTGAAATATATTCGATGCTTACTGGTTTTTTTACCGGTTCATTTTAAGAACGTTAATCTATTTAAGTCCTATTTACGCCTATTTTAGGCCTATGTATGCCTGTAGAAGTGTTTCAACAAAAATACATGATAATATTAATTTATTTGGAAATATTTTCGATGCTTACTGGTTTTTTACCAGCTCATTTTAAGTACGTTAATCTATTTTAGTCCTATTTACGCCTATTTTAGGCCTATGTATGCCTGTAGAAGTGTTTCAACAAAAATACATGAAAATATTAATTAATTTGGAAATATTTTCGATGCTTACTGGTTTTTTACCAGTTCATTTAAAGTACGTTAATCTATTTTAGTCCTATTTACGCCTGTAGAAATGTTTCAACAAAAATACATGAAAATATTAATTAATTTGGAAATATTTTCGATGCTTACTGGTTTTTTACCAGTTCATTTTAAGTACGTTAATCTATTTTAGTCCTAGTTACGCCTATGTGCGCCTGTAGAAGTGTTTCAACAAAAATACATGAAAATATTAATGAATTTGGAAATATTTTCGATCCTTACTGGTTTTTTACCAGTTCATTTTAAGTACGTTACTCTATTTTAGTCCTATTTACGCCTATTTCAGGCCCTTGCATGCCTGTAGAAGTGTTTGAACAAAAATACATGAAAATATTAATTAATTTTGAAATATTTTCGATGCTAACTGGTTTTTTACCAGTTCATTTTAAGTACGTTAATCTATTTTAGTCCTATTTACGCCTATGTGCGCCTGTAGAAGTGTTTCAACAAAAATACATGAAAATATTAATTAATTTGGAAATATTTTCGATGCTTACTGGTTTTTTACGAGTTAATTTTAAGTACGTTAATCTATTTTAGTCCTATTTACGCCTATTTTAGGCCTATGTATGCCTGTAGAAGTGTTTCAACAAAAAAACATGAAAATATTAATTAATTTGGAAATATTTTCGATGCTTACTGGTTTTTTACCAGTTCATTTTAAGTACGTTAATCTATTTAAGTCCTATGTATGCCTGTAGAAGTGTTTCAACAAAAATACATGATAATATTAATTTATTTGGAAATATTTTCGATGCTTACTGGTTTTTTACCAGCTCATTTTAAGTACGTTAAACTATTTTAGTCCTATTTACGCCTATTTTAGGCCTTTGTATGCCTGTAGAAGTGTTTCAACAAAAATACATTAAAATATTAATTAATTTTGAAATATTTTCGATGCTTACTGGTTTTTTACCAGTTCATTTTAAGTACGTTAATCTATTTTAGTCCTATTTACGCCTGTAGAAATGTTTCAACAAAAATACATGAAAATATTAATTAATTTTGAAATATTTTCGATGCTGACTGGTTTTTTACCAGTCCATTTTAAGTACGTTAATCTATTTTAGTCCTATTTACGCCTATGTGCGCCTGTAGAAGTGTTTCAACAAAAATACATGAAAATATTAATTAATTTGGAAATATTTTCGATGCTTACCGGTTTTTTACCAGTTCATTTTAAGTACGTTAATCTATTTTAGTCCTATTTACGCCTATTTTAGGCCTATGTATGCCTGTAGAAGTGTTTCAACAAAAATACATGAAAATATTAATTAATTTGGAAATATTTTCGATGCTTACTGGTTTTTTACCAGTTCATTTTAAGTACGTTAATCTGTTTTAGTCCTATTTACGCCTATTTTAGAACTATGTGCGCCTGAAGAAGTGTTTCAACAAAGAGACATGAAAATATTAATTAATTTGAAAATATTTTCGATGCTTACTGGTTTTTTACCAGTTCATTTTAAGTACGTTAATCTATTTTAGTCCTATTTACGCCTATTTTAGGCCTATGTACGCCTGTATATGTGACTTACTATATGCCTTTAAGTCACGTTTCGTAGACTTAAATAAATATATTTGATGCTTACTGGTTTTTTACCAGTTAATTTTAAGTACGTTAATCTGTTTTAGTCCTATTTACGCCTATTTTAGACCTATGTGAGTCTGAAGAAGTGTTTCAACAAAAATACATGAAAATATTAATTAATTTTGAAATATATTCGATGCTTACTGGTTTTTTTACCGGTTCTTTTTAAGTACGTTAATCTATTTAAGTCCTATGTATGCCTGTAGAAGTGTTTCAACAAAAATACATGAAAATATTAATTAATTTGGAAATATTTTCGATGCTTACTGGTTTTTTACCAGTTCATTTTAAGTACGTTAATCTATTTTAGTCCTAGTTACGCCTATGTGCGCCTGTAGAAGTGTTTCAACAAAAATACATGAAAATATTAATGAATTTGGAAATATTTTCGATCCTTACTGGTTTTTTACCAGTTCATTTTAAGTACGTTACTCTATTTTAGTCCTATTTACGCCTATTTCAGGCCCTTGCATGCCTGTAGAAGTGTTTGAACAAAAATACATGAAAATATTAATTAATTTTGAAATATTTTCGATGCTAACTGGTTTTTTACCAGTTCATTTTAAGTACGTTAATCTATTTTAGTCCTATTTACGCCTATGTGCGCCTGTAGAAGTGTTTCAACAAAAATACATGAAAATATTAATTAATTTGGAAATATTTTCGATGCTTACTGGTTTTTTACGAGTTAATTTTAAGTACGTTAATCTATTTTAGTCCTATTTACGCCTATTTTAGGCCTATGTATGCCTGTAGAAGTGTTTCAAAAAAATACATGAAAATATTAATTAATTTGGAAATATTTTCGATGCTTACTGTTTTTTTACCAGTTCATTTTAAGTACGTTAATCTATTTTAGTCCTATTAACACCTATTTCAGGCCAAATATATGCCTGTAGAAGTGTTTCAACAAAAATACATGAAAATATTAATTAATTTGGAAATATTTTCGATGCTTACTGGTTTTTTACCAGTTCATTTTAAGTACGTTAATCTATTTTAGTCCTATGTACGCCTGTAGATGTGACTTACTATATGCCTTTAAGTCACGTTTCGTAGACTTAAATAAATATTTTTGATGCTTACTGGTTTTTTACCAGTTAATTTTAAGTACGTTAATCTGTTTGTCCTATTTTAGACCTATGTATGCCTGTAGAAGTGTTTCAACAAAAATACATGAAAATATTAATAAATTTGGAAATATTTTCGATGCTTACTGGCTTTTTACCAGTTCATTTTAAGTACGTTAATCTATTTTAGTCCTATTTACGCCTAGTTCAGGCCTATGTATGCCTGTAGAAGTGTTTCAACAAAAATACATGAAAATATTAATTAATTTGGAAATATTTTCGATGCTTACTGGTTTTTTACCAGTTCATTTTAAGTACGTTAATCTATTTTAGTCCTATTTACGCCTATGTGCGCCTGCAGAAGTGTTTCAACAAAAATACAAGAAAATATTAATTAATTTGGAAATATTTTCGATGCTTACTGGTTTTTTACCAGTTCATTTTAAGTACGTTAATCTATTTTAGTCCTATTTACGCCTATTTCAGGCCTATGTATGCCTGTAGAAGTGTTTCAACAAAAATACATGAAAATATTAATTAATTTGGAAATATTTTCGATGCTTACTGGTTTTTTACCAGTTCATTTTAAGTACGTTAATCTATTTTAGTCCTATTTACGCCTATTTCAGGCCTATGTATGCCTGTAGAAGTGTTTCAACAAAAATACATGAAAATATTAATTAATTTGGAAATATTTTCGATGCTTACTGGTTTTTTACCAGTTCATTTTAAGTACGTTAATCTATTTTAGTCCTATTTACGCCTATTTCAGGCCTATGTATGCCTGTAGAAGTGTTTCAACAAAAATACATGAAAATATTAATTAATTTGGAAATATTTTCGATGCTTACTGGTTTTTTACCAGTTCATTTTAAGTACGTTAATCTATTTTAGTCCTATTTACGCCTATTTCAGGCCTATGTATGCCTGTAGAAGTGTTTCAACAAAAATACATGAAAATATTAATTAATTTGGAAATATTTTCGATGCTTACTGGTTTTTTACCAGTTCATTTTAAGTACGTTAATCTATTTTAGTCCTGTTTACGCCTATGTGCGCCTGTAGAAGTCATTCAAGAAAAATACATGAAAATATTAATTAATTTGGAATTATTTTCGATGCTTATTGGTTTTTTACCAGTTAATTTTAAGTACGTTAATCTGTTTGTCCTATTTACGCCTATTTTAGACCTATGAATGCCTGTAGAAGTGTTTCAACAAAAATACATGAAAAGATTAATTAATTTGGAAATATTTTCGATGCTTACTGCATTTTTACCAGTTCATTTTAAGTACGTTAATCTATTTTAGTCCTATTTACGCCTATGTGCGCCTTTAGAAGTGTTTCAACAAAAATACATGAAAATTTTTATTAATTTGGAAATATTTTCGATGCTTACTGGTTTTTTACCAGTTCATTTTAAGTACGTTAATCTATTTTTGTCCTATTTACGCCTATTTCAGGCCTATGTATGCCTGTAGAAGTGTTTCAACAAAAATACATGAAAATTTTAATTAATTTGGAAATATTTTCGATGCTTACTGGTTTTTTACCAGTTCATTTTAAGTACGTTAATCTATTTTAGTCCTATTTACGCCTATTTCAGGCCTATGTATGCCTGTAGAAGTGTTTCAACAAAAATACATGAAAATATTAAATAATTTGGAAATATTTTCGATGCTTACTGGTTTTTTACCAGTTCATTTTAAGTACGTTAATCTATTTTAGTCCTATTTACGCCTATGTGCGCCTGTAGAAGTGTTTCAACAAAAATACATGAAAATATTAATTAATTTTGAAATATTTCGGATGCTTACTGGTTTTTTACCAGTTCATTTTAAGTACGTTAATCTATTTTAGGCCTATGTATGCCTGTAGAAGTGTTTCAACAAAAATACATGAAAATATTAATTAATTTGGAAATATTTTCGATGCTTACTGGTTTTTTACCAGTTCATTTTAAGTACGTTAATCTATTTTATTCCTATGTACGCCTGTAGATGTGACTTACTATATGCCTTTAAGTCACGTTTCGTAGACTTAAATAAATATATTTGATGCTTACTGGTTTTTACCAGTTAATTTTAAGTACGTTAATCTGTTTTAGTCCTATTTACGCCGATTTTAGACCTATGTGCGCCTGAAGAAGTGCTTCAACAAAAAGACATGAAAATATTAATTAATTTTGAAATATATTCGATGCTTACTGGTTTTTTTACCGGTTCATTTTAAGAACGTTAATCTATTTAAGTCCTATTTACGCCTATTTTAGGCCTATGTATGCCTGTAGAAGTGTTTCAACAAAAATACATGATAATATTAATTTATTTGGAAATATTTTCGATGCTTACTGGTTTTTTACCAGCTCATTTTAAGTACGTTAATCTATTTTAGTCCTATTTACGCCTATTTTAGGCCTATGTATGCCTGTAGAAGTGTTTCAACAAAAATACATGAAAATATTAATTAATTTGGAAATATTTTCGATGCTTACTGGTTTTTTACCAGTTCATTTAAAGTACGTTAATCTATTTTAGTCCTATTTACGCCTGTAGAAATGTTTCAACAAAAATACATGAAAATATTAATTAATTTGGAAATATTTTCGATGCTTACTGGTTTTTTACCAGTTCATTTTAAGTACGTTAATCTATTTTAGTCCTAGTTACGCCTATGTGCGCCTGTAGAAGTGTTTCAACAAAAATACATGAAAATATTAATGAATTTGGAAATATTTTCGATCCTTACTGGTTTTTTACCAGTTCATTTTAAGTACGTTACTCTATTTTAGTCCTATTTACGCCTATTTCAGGCCCTTGCATGCCTGTAGAAGTGTTTGAACAAAAATACATGAAAATATTAATTAATTTTGAAATATTTTCGATGCTAACTGGTTTTTTACCAGTTCATTTTAAGTACGTTAATCTATTTTAGTCCTATTTACGACTATGTGCGCCTGTAGAAGTGTTTCAACAAAAATACATGAAAATATTAATTAATTTGGAAATATTTTCGATGCTTACTGGTTTTTTACGAGTTAATTTTAAGTACGTTAATCTATTTTAGTCCTATTTACGCCTATTTTAGGCCTATGTATGCCTGTAGAAGTGTTTCAACAAAAAAACATGAAAATATTAATTAATTTGGAAATATTTTCGATGCTTACTGGTTTTTTACCAGTTCATTTTAAGTACGTTAATCTATTTAAGTCCTATGTATGCCTGTAGAAGTGTTTCAACAAAAATACATGATAATATTAATTTATTTGGAAATATTTTCGATGCTTACTGGTTTTTTACCAGCTCATTTTAAGTACGTTAAACTATTTTAGTCCTATTTACGCCTATTTTAGGCCTTTGTATGCCTGTAGAAGTGTTTCAACAAAAATACATTAAAATATTAATTAATTTTGAAATATTTTCGATGCTTACTGGTTTTTTACCAGTTCATTTTAAGTACGTTAATCTATTTTAGTCCTATTTACGCCTGTAGAAATGTTTCAACAAAAATACATGAAAATATTAATTAATTTTGAAATATTTTCGATGCTGACTGGTTTTTTACCAGTCCATTTTAAGTACGTTAATCTATTTTAGTCCTATTTACGCCTATGTGCGCCTGTAGAAGTGTTTCAACAAAAATACATGAAAATATTAATTAATTTGGAAATATTTTCGATGCTTACCGGTTTTTTACCAGTTCATTTTAAGTACGTTAATCTATTTTAGTCCTATTTACGCCTATTTTAGGCCTATGTATGCCTGTAGAAGTGTTTCAACAAAAATACATGAAAATATTAATTAATTTGGAAATATTTTCGATGCTTACTGGTTTTTTACCAGTTCATTTTAAGTACGTTAATCTGTTTTAGTCCTATTTACGCCTATTTTAGAACTATGTGCGCCTGAAGAAGTGTTTCAACAAAGAGACATGAAAATATTAATTAATTTGAAAATATTTTCGATGCTTACTGGTTTTTTACCAGTTCATTTTAAGTACGTTAATCTATTTTAGTCCTATTTACGCCTATTTTAGGCCTATGTACGCCTGTATATGTGACTTACTATATGCCTTTAAGTCACGTTTCGTAGACTTAAATAAATATATTTGATGCTTACTGGTTTTTTACCAGTTAATTTTAAGTACGTTAATCTGTTTTAGTCCTATTTACGCCTATTTTAGACCTATGTGAGTCTGAAGAAGTGTTTCAACAAAAATACATGAAAATATTAATTAATTTTGAAATATATTCGATGCTTACTGGTTTTTTTACCGGTTCTTTTTAAGTACGTTAATCTATTTAAGTCCTATGTATGCCTGTAGAAGTGTTTCAACAAAAATACATGAAAATATTAATTAATTTGGAAATATTTTCGATGCTTACTGGTTTTTTACCAGTTCATTTTAAGTACGTTAATCTATTTTAGTCCTAGTTACGCCTATGTGCCCCTGTAGAAGTGTTTCAACAAAAATACATGAAAATATTAATGAATTTGGAAATATTTTCGATCCTTACTGGTTTTTTACCAGTTCATTTTAAGTACGTTACTCTATTTTAGTCCTATTTACGCCTATTTCAGGCCCTTGCATGCCTGTAGAAGTGTTTGAACAAAAATACATGAAAATATTAATTAATTTTGAAATATTTTCGATGCTAACTGGTTTTTTACCAGTTCATTTTAAGTACGTTAATCTATTTTAGTCCTATTTACGCCTATGTGCGCCTGTAGAAGTGTTTCAACAAAAATACATGAAAATATTAATTAATTTGGAAATATTTTCGATGCTTACTGGTTTTTTACGAGTTAATTTTAAGTACGTTAATCTATTTTAGTCCTATTTACGCCTATTTTAGGCCTATGTATGCCTGTAGAAGTGTTTCAACAAAAAAACATGAAAATATTAATTAATTTGGAAATATTTTCGATGCTTACTGGTTTTTTACCAGTTCATTTTAAGTACGTTAATCTATTTAAGTCCTATGTATGCCTGTAGAAGTGTTTCAACAAAAATACATGATAGTATTAATTTATTTGGAAATATTTTCGATGCTTACTGGTTTTTTACCAGCTCATTTTAAGTACGTTAAACTATTTTAGTCCTATTTACGCCTATTTTAGGCCTTTGTATGCCTGTAGAAGTGTTTCAACAAAAATACATTAAAATATTAATTAATTTTGAAATATTTTCGATGCTTACTGGTTTTTTACCAGTTCATTTTAAGTACGTTAATCTATTTTAGTCCTATTTACGCCTGTAGAAATGTTTCAACAAAAATACATGAAAATATTAATTAATTTTGAAATATTTTCGATGCTGACTGGTTTTTTACCAGTCCATTTTAAGTACGTTAATCTATTTTAGTCCTATTTACGCCTATGTGCGCCTGTAGAAGTGTTTCAACAAAAATACATGAAAATATTAATTAATTTGGAAATATTTTCGATGCTTACCGGTTTTTTACCAGTTCATTTTAAGTACGTTAATCTATTTTAGTCCTATTTACGCCTATTTTAGGCCTATGTATGCCTGTAGAAGTGTTTCAACAAAAATACATGAAAATATTAATTAATTTGGAAATATTTTCGATGCTTACTGGTTTTTTACCAGTTCATTTTAAGTACGTTAATCTGTTTTAGTCCTATTTACGCCTATTTTAGAACTATGTGCGCCTGAAGAAGTGTTTCAACAAAGAGACATGAAAATATTAATTAATTTGAAAATATTTTCGATGCTTACTGGTTTTTTACCAGTTCATTTTAAGTACGTTAATCTATTTTAGTCCTATTTACGCCTATTTTAGGCCTATGTACGCCTGTATATGTGACTTACTATATGCCTTTAAGTCACGTTTCGTAGACTTAAATAAATATATTTGATGCTTACTGGTTTTTTACCAGTTAATTTTAAGTACGTTAATCTGTTTTAGTCCTATTTACGCCTATTTTAGACCTATGTGAGTCTGAAGAAGTGTTTCAACAAAAATACATGAAAATATTAATTAATTTTGAAATATATTCGATGCTTACTGGTTTTTTTACCGGTTCTTTTTAAGTACGTTAATCTATTTAAGTCCTATGTATGCCTGTAGAAGTGTTTCAACAAAAATACATGAAAATATTAATTAATTTGGAAATATTTTCGATGCTTACTGGTTTTTTACCCGTTCATTTTAAGTACGTTAATCTATTTAAGTCCTATTTACGCCTATTTTAGGCCTTTGTATGCCTGTAGAAGTGTTTCAACAAAAAAAAATGAAAATATTAATGAATTTGGAAATATTTTCGATCCTTACTGGTTTTTTACCAGTTCATTTTAAGTACGTTTATCTATTTTAGTCCTATTTACGCCTATTTCAGGCCCTTGTATGCCTGTAGAAGTGTTTCAACAAAAATACATGAAAATATTAATTAATTTTGAAATATTTTCGATGCTTACTGGTTTTTTACCAGTTCATTTTAAGTACGTTAATCTATTTAAGTCCTATTTACGCCTACTTCAGGCCTATGTATGCCTGTAGAAGTGTTTCAACAAAAATACATGAAAATATTAATTAATTTGGAAATATTTTCGATGCTTTCTGGTTTTTTACCCGTTCATTTTAAGTACGTTAATCTATTTAAGTCCTATTTACGCCTATTTTAGGCCTTTGTATGCCTGTAGAAGTGTTTCAACAAAAAAATGAAAATATTAATTAATTTGGAAATATTTTCGATGCTTACTGGTTTTTTACCAGTTCATTTTTAGTACGTTAATCTATTTTAGTCCTATTTACGCCTATGTGCGCCTGTAGAAGTGTTTCAACAAAAATACATGAAAATATTAATGAATTTGGAAATATTTTCGATCCTTATGGGTTTTTTACCAGTTCATTTTAAGTACGTTACTCTATTTTAGTCCTATTTACGCCTATTTCAGGCCCTTGCATGCCTGTAGAAGTGTTTCAACAAAAATACATGAAAATATTAATTAATTTTGAAATATTTTCGATGCTAACTGGTTTTTTACCAGTTCATTTTAAGTACGTTAATCTATTTTAGTCCTATTTACGCCTATGTGCGCCTGTAGAAGTGTTTCAACAAAAATACATGAAAATATTAATTAATTTGGAAATATTTTCGATGCTTACTGGTTTTTTACGAGTTCATTTTAAGTACGTTAATCTATTTTAGTCCTATTTACGACTATTTTAGGCCTATGTATGCCTGTAGAAGTGTTTCAACAAAAATACATGAAAATATTAATTAATTTGGAAATATTTTCGATGCTTACTGGTTTTTTACCAGCTCATTTTAAGTACGTTAAACTATTTAAGTCCTATGTATGCCTGTAGAAGTGTTTCAACAAAAATACATGATAATATTAATTTATTTGGAAATATTTTCGATGCTTACTGGTTTTTTACCAGCTCATTTTAAGTACGTTAAACTATTTTAGTCCTATTTACGCCTATTTTAGGCCATTGTATGCCTGTAGAAGTGTTTCAACAAAAATACATGAAAATATTAATTAATTTTGAAATATTTTCGATGCTTACTGGTTTTTTACCAGTTCATTTTAAGTACGTTAATCTATTTTAGTCCTATTTACGCCTGTAGAAATGTTTCAACAAAAATACATGAAAATATTAATTAATTTTGAAATATTTTCGATGCTTACTGGTTTTTTACCAGTCCATTTTAAGTACGTTAATCTATTTTAGTCCTATTTACGCCTATGTGCGCCTGTAGAAGTGTTTCAACAAAAATACATGAAAATATTAATTAATTTGGAAATATTTTCGATGCTTACCGGTTTTTTACCAGTTCATTTTAAGTACGTTAATCTATTTTAGTCCTATTTATGCCTATTTTAGGCCTATGTATGCCTGTAGAAGTGTTTCAACAAAAATACATGAAAATATTAATTAATTTGGAAATATTTTCGATGCTTACTGGTTTTTTACCAGTTCATTTTAAGTACGTTAATCTATTTACGCCTATTTTAGGCCTATGTATACCTGTAGAAGTGTTTCAACAAAAATACATGAAAATATTAATTAATTTGGAAATATTTTCGATGCTTACTGGTTTTTTACCAGTTCATTTTAAGTACGTTAATCTATTTTAGTCCTATTTACGCCTATTTTAGGCCTTTGTATGCCTGTAGAAGTGTTTCAACAAAAAAATGAAAATATTAATTAATTTGGAAATATTTTCGATGCTTACTGGTTTTTTACCAGTTCATTTTTAGTACGTTAATCTATTTTAGTCCTATTTACGCCTATGTGCGCCTGTAGAAGTGTTTCAACAAAAATACATGAAAATATTAATGAATTTGGAAATATTTTCGATCCTTATGGGTTTTTTACCAGTTCATTTTAAGTACGTTACTCTATTTTAGTCCTATTTACGCCTATTTCAGGCCCTTGCATGCCTGTAGAAGTGTTTCAACAAAAATACATGAAAATATTAATTAATTTTGAAATATTTTCGATGCTAACTGGTTTTTTACCAGTTCATTTTAAGTACGTTAATCTATTTTAGTCCTATTTACGCCTATGTGCGCCTGTAGAAGTGTTTCAACAAAAATACATGAAAATATTAATTAATTTGGAAATATTTTCGATGCTTACTGGTTTTTTACGAGTTCATTTTAAGTACGTTAATCTATTTTAGTCCTATTTACGCCTATTTTAGGCCTATGTATGCCTGTAGAAGTGTTTCAACAAAAATACATGAAAATATTAATTAATTTGGAAATATTTTCGATGCTTACTGGTTTTTTACCAGCTCATTTTAAGTACGTTAAACTATTTAAGTCCTATGTATGCCTGTAGAAGTGTTTCAACAAAAATACATGATAATATTAATTTATTTGGAAATATTTTCGATGCTTACTGGTTTTTTACCAGCTCATTTTAAGTACGTTAAACTATTTTAGTCCTATTTACGCCTATTTTAGGCCATTGTATGCCTGTAGAAGTGTTTCAACAAAAATACATGAAAATATTAATTAATTTTGAAATATTTTCGATGCTTACTGGTTTTTTACCAGTTCATTTTAAGTACGTTAATCTATTTTAGTCCTATTTACGCCTGTAGAAATGTTTCAACAAAAATACATGAAAATATTAATTAATTTTGAAATATTTTCGATGCTTACTGGTTTTTTACCAGTCCATTTTAAGTACGTTAATCTATTTTAGTCCTATTTACGCCTATGTGCGCCTGTAGAAGTGTTTCAACAAAAATACATGAAAATATTAATTAATTTGGAAATATTTTCGATGCTTACCGGTTTTTTACCAGTTCATTTTAAGTACGTTAATCTATTTTAGTCCTATTTATGCCTATTTTAGGCCTATGTATGCCTGTAGAAGTGTTTCAACAAAAATACATGAAAATATTAATTAATTTGGAAATATTTTCGATGCTTACTGGTTTTTTACCAGTTCATTTTAAGTACGTTAATCTATTTACGCCTATTTTAGGCCTATGTATACCTGTAGAAGTGTTTCAACAAAAATACATGAAAATATTAATTAATTTGGAAATATTTTCGATGCTTACTGGTTTTTTACCAGTTCATTTTAAGTACGTTAATCTATTTTAGTCCTATTTACGCCTATTTTAGGCCTATGTACGCCTGTATATGTGACTTACTATATGCCTTTAAGTCACGTTTCGTAGAATTAAATAAATATAGTTGATGCTTACTGGTTTTTTACCAGTTAATTTTAAGTACGTTAATCTGTTTTAGTCCTATTTACGCCTATTTTAGACCTATGTGAGTCTGAAGAAGTGTTTCAACAAAGAGACATGAAAATATTAATTAATTTTGAAATATATTCGATGCTTACTGGTTTTTTTACCCGTTCATTTTAAGTACGTTAATCTATTTAAGTCCTATTTATGCCTATTTTAGCCTTTGTATGCCTGTAGAAGTGTTTCAACAAAAAAAAATGAAAATATTAATGAATTTGGAAATATTTTCGATCCTTACTGGTTTTTTACCAGTTCATTTTAATTACGTTTATCTATTTTAGTCCTATTTACGCCTATTTCAGGCCCTTGTATGCCTGTAGAAGTGTTTCAACAAAAATACATGAAAATATTAATTAATTTTGAAATATTTTCGATGCTTACTGTTTTTTTACCAGTTCATTTTAAGTACGTTAATCTATTTAAGTCCTATTTACGGCTTCTTCAGGCCTATGTATGCCTGTAGAAGTGTTTCAACAAAAATACATGAAAATATTAATTAATTTGGAAATATTTTCGATGCTTTCTGGTTTTTTACCCGTTCATTTTAAGTACGTTAATCTATTTAAGTCCTATTTACGCCTATTTTAGGCCTTTGTATGCCTGTAGAAGTGTTTAAACAAAAAAAATGAAAATATTAATGAATTTGGAAATATTTTCGATCCTTACTGGTTTTTTACCAGTTCATTTTAAGTACGTTTATCTATTTTAGTCCTATTTACGCCTATTTCAGGCCCTTGTATGCCTGTAGAAGTGTTTCAACAAAAATACATGAAAATATTAATTAATTTTGAAATATTTTCGATGCTTACTGGTTTTTTACCAGTTCATTTTAAGTACGTTAATCTATTTAAGTCCTATTTACGCCTACTTCAGGCCTATGTATGCCTGTAGAAGTGTTTCAACAAAAATACATGAAAATATTAATTAATTTGGAAATATTTTCGATGCTTTCTGGTTTTTTACCCGTTCATTTTAAGTACGTTAATCTATTTAAGTCCTATTTACGCCTATTTTAGGCCTTTGTATGCCTGTAGAAGTGTTTCAACAAAAAAAATGAAAATATTAATTAATTTGGAAATATTTTCGATGCTTACTGGTTTTTTACCAGTTCATTTTTAGTACGTTAATCTATTTTAGTCCTATTTACGCCTATGTGCGCCTGTAGAAGTGTTTCAACAAAAATACATGAAAATATTAATTAATTTGGAAATATTTTCGATGCTTACTGGTTTTTTACCAGTTCATTTTAAGTACGTTAATCTATTTTAGTCCTATTTACGCCTATGTGCGCCTGTAGAAGTGTTTCAACAAAAATACATGAAAATATTAATTAATTTGGAAATATTTTCGATGCTTACTGGTTTTTTACCAGTTCATTTTAAGTACGTTAATCTATTTTAGTCCTATTAACGCCTATTTTAGGCCTATGTATGCCTGTAGAAGTGTTTCAACAAAAATACATGAAAATATTAATTAATTTTGAAATATTTTCGATGCTTACTGGTTTTTTACCAGTTAATTTTAAGTACGTTAATCTGTTTTAGTCCTATTTACGCCTATTTTAGAACTATGTGCGCCTGAAGAAGTGTTTCAACAAAGAGACATGAAAATATTAATTAAATTGAAAATATTTTCGATGCTTACTGGTTTTTTACCAGTTCATTTTAAGTACGTTAATCTATTTTAGTCCTATGTACGCCTGTAGATGTGACTTACTATATGCCTTTAAGTCACGTTTCGTAGACTTAAATAAATATATTTGATGCTTACTGGTTTTTTACCAGTTAATTTTAAGTACGTTAATCTATTTTAGTCCTATTTACGCCTATGTGCGCCTGTAGAAGTGTTTCAACAAAAATACATGAAAATATTAAATAATTTGGAAATATTTTCGATGCTTACTGGTTTTTTACCCGTTCATTTTAAGTACGTTAATCTATTTAAGTCCTATTTACGCCTATTTTAGGCCTTTGTATGCCTGTAGAAGTGTTTCAACAAAAAAAAATGAAAATATTAATGAATTTGGAAATATTTTCGATCCTTACTGGTTTTTTACCAGTTCATTTTAAGTACGTTTATCTATTTTAGTCCTATTTACGCCTATTTCAGGCCCTTGTATGCCTGTAGAAGTGTTTCAACAAAAATACATGAAAATATTAATTAATTTTGAAATATTTTCGATGCTTACTGGTTTTTGACCAGTTCATTTTAAGTACGTTAATCTATTTAAGTCCTATTTACGCCTACTTCAGGCCTATGTATGCCTGTAGAAGTGTTTCAACAAAAATACATGAAAATATTAATTAATTTGGAAATATTTTCGATGCTTTCTGGTTTTTTACCCGTTCATTTTAAGTACGTTAATCTATTTAAGTCCTATTTACGCCTATTTTAGGCCTTTGTATGCCTGTAGAAGTGTTTCAACAAAAAAAATGAAAATATTAATTAATTTGGAAATATTTTCGATGCTTACTGGTTTTTTACCAGTTCATTTTTAGTACGTTAATCTATTTTAGTCCTATTTACGCCTATGTGCGCCTGTAGAAGTGTTTCAACAAAAATACATGAAAATATTAATTAATTTGGAAATATTTTCGATGCTTACTGGTTTTTTACCAGTTCATTTTAAGTACGTTAATCTATTTTAGTCCTATTTACGCCTATGTGCGCCTGTAGAAGTGTTTCAACAAAAATACATGAAAATATTAATTAATTTGGAAATATTTTCGATGCTTACTGGTTTTTTACCAGTTCATTTTAAGTACGTTAATCTATTTTAGTCCTATTAACGCCTATTTTAGGCCTATGTATGCCTGTAGAAGTGTTTCAACAAAAATACATGAAAATATTAATTAATTTTGAAATATTTTCGATGCTTACTGGTTTTTTACCAGTTAATTTTAAGTACGTTAATCTGTTTTAGTCCTATTTACGCCTATTTTAGAACTATGTGCGCCTGAAGAAGTGTTTCAACAAAGAGACATGAAAATATTAATTAAATTGAAAATATTTTCGATGCTTACTGGTTTTTTACCAGTTCATTTTAAGTACGTTAATCTATTTTAGTCCTATGTACGCCTGTAGATGTGACTTACTATATGCCTTTAAGTCACGTTTCGTAGACTTAAATAAATATATTTGATGCTTACTGGTTTTTTACCAGTTAATTTTAAGTACGTTAATCTATTTTAGTCCTATTTACGCCTATGTGCGCCTGTAGAAGTGTTTCAACAAAAATACATGAAAATATTAAATAATTTGGAAATATTTTCGATGCTTACTGGTTTTTTACCCGTTCATTTTAAGTACGTTAATCTATTTAAGTCCTATTTACGCCTATTTTAGGCCTTTGTATGCCTGTAGAAGTGTTTCAACAAAAAAAAATGAAAATATTAATGAATTTGGAAATATTTTCGATCCTTACTGGTTTTTTACCAGTTCATTTTAAGAACGTTTATCTATTTTAGTCCTATTTACGCCTATTTCAGGCCCTTGTATGCCTGTAGAAGTGTTTCAACAAAAATACATGAAAATATTAATTAATTTTGAAATATTTTCGATGCTTACTGGTTTTTTACCAGTTCATTTTAAGTACGTTAATCTATTTAAGTCCTATTTACGCCTACTTCAGGCCTATGTATGCCTGTAGAAGTGTTTCAACAAAAATACATGAAAATATTAATTAATTTGGAAATATTTTCGATGCTTTCTGGTTTTTTACCCGTTCATTTTAAGTACGTTAATCTATTTAAGTCCTATTTACGCCTATTTTAGGCCTTTGTATGCCTGTAGAAGTGTTTCAACAAAAAAAATGAAAATATTAATTAATTTGGAAATATTTTCGATGCTTACTGGTTTTTTACCAGTTCATTTTTAGTACGTTAATCTATTTTAGTCCTATTTACGCCTATGTGCGCCTGTAGAAGTGTTTCAACAAAAATACATGAAAATATTAATTAATTTGGAAATATTTTCGATGCTTACTGGTTTTTTACCAGTTCATTTTAAGTACGTTAATCTATTTTAGTCCTATTTACGCCTATGTGCGCCTGTAGAAGTGTTTCAACAAAAATACATGAAAATATTAATTAATTTGGAAATATTTTCGATGCTTACTGGTTTTTTACCAGTTCATTTTAAGTACGTTAATCTATTTTAGTCCTATTAACGCCTATTTTAGGCCTATGTATGCCTGTAGAAGTGTTTCAACAAAAATACATGAAAATATTAATTAATTTTGAAATATTTTCGATGCTTACTGGTTTTTTACCAGTTAATTTTAAGTACGTTAATCTGTTTTAGTCCTATTTACGCCTATTTTAGAACTATGTGCGCCTGAAGAAGTGTTTCAACAAAGAGACATGAAAATATTAATTAAATTGAAAATATTTTCGATGCTTACTGGTTTTTTACCAGTTCATTTTAAGTACGTTAATCTATTTTAGTCCTATGTACGCCTGTAGATGTGACTTACTATATGCCTTTAAGTCACGTTTCGTAGACTTAAATAAATATATTTGATGCTTACTGGTTTTTTACCAGTTAATTTTAAGTACGTTAATCTATTTTAGTCCTATTTACGCCTATGTGCGCCTGTAGAAGTGTTTCAACAAAAATACATGAAAATATTAAATAATTTGGAAATATTTTCGATGCTTACTGGTTTTTTACCAGTTCATTTTAAGTACGTTAATCTATTTTAGTCCTATTTACGCCTATGTGTGCCTGTAGAAGTGTTTCAACAAAAATACATGAAAATATTAATTAATTTTGAAATATTTCGGATGCTTACTGGTTTTTTACCAGTTCATTTTAAGTACGTTAATCTATTTTAGGCCTATGTATGCCTGTAGAAGTGTTTCAAGAAAAATACATGAAAATATTAATTAATTTGGAAATTTTTTCGATGCTTACTGGTTTTTTACCAGTTCATTTTAAGTACGTTAATCTATTTTAGTCCTATTTACGCCTATGTGCGCCTTTAGAAGTGTTTCAACAAAAATACATGAAAATTTTAATTAATTTGGAAATATTTTCGATGCTTACTGGTTTTTTACCAGTTCATTTTAAGTACGTTAATCTATTTTAGTCCTATTTACGCCTTTGTGCGCCTGTAGAAGTCGTTCAAGAAAAATACATGAAAATATTAATTAATTTGGAATTATTTTCGATGCTTATTGGTTTTTTACCAGTTAATTTTAAGAACGTTAATCTGTTTTAGTCCTATTTACGCCTATTTCAGGCCTATGTATGCCTGTAGAAGTGTTTCAACAAAAATACATGAAAATATTGATTAATTTGGAAATATTTTCGATACTTACTGGTTTTTTACCAGTTCATTTTGAGTACGTTAATCTATTTTAGTCCTATTTACGCCTATGTGCGCCTGTAGAAGTGTTTCAACAAAAATACATGAAAATATTAATTAATTTGGAAATATTTCGGATGCTTACTGGTTTTTTACCAGTTCATTTTAAGTACGTTAATCTATTTTAGGCCTATGTATGCCTGTAGAAGTGTTTCAAGAAAAATAAATGAAAATATTCATTAATTTGGAAATTTTTTCGATGCTTACTGGTTTTTTACCAGTTCATTTTAAGTACGTTAATCTATTTTAGTCCTATTTACGCCTATGTGCGCCTGTAGAAGTGTTTTAACAAAAATACATGAAAATATTAATTAATTTGGAAATATTTTCGATGCTTTCTGGTTTTTTTCCCGTTCATTTTAAGTACGTTAATCTGTTTTAGTCCTATTTACGCCTATTTTAGGCCTATGTATGCCTGTAGAAGTGTTTCAACAAAAATACATGAAAATATTATTTAATTTGGAAATATTTTCGATGCTTACTGGTTTTTTACCAGTTCATTTTAAGTACGTTAATCTATTTTAGTCCTATTTACGCCTATTTTAGGCCTATGTATGCCTGTAGAAGTGTTTCAACGAAAATACATGAAAATATTAATTAATTTGGATATATTTTCGATGCTTACTGGTTTTTTAGCAGTTCAATTTAAGTACGTTAATCTATTTACGCCTATGTGCGCCTGTAGAAGTGTTTCAACAAAAAGACATGAAAATATTAATTAATTTGGAAATATATTCGACGCTCACTGGTTTTTTAACCGGTTCATTTTAAGTACGTTAATCTATTTTAGTCCTATTTACGCTTATTTTAGGCCTATGTATGCCTGTAGAAGTGTTTCAACGAAAATACATGAAAATATTAATTAATTTGGAAATATTTTCGATGCTTACTGGTTTTTTACCAGTTCATTTTAAGAACGATAATCTATTTTAGTCCTATTTACGCCTGTAGAAGTGTTTCAAGAAAAATACATGAAAATATTAATTAATTTGGAAATGTTTTCGATGCTTACTGGTTTTTTACCAGTTCATTTTAAGTACGTTAATCTATTTTAGTCCTATTTACGCCTATGTGCGCCTTTAGAAGTGTTTCAACAAAAATACATGCAAATTTTAATTAATTTGGAAATATTTTCGATGCTTACTGGTTTTTTACCAGTTCATTTTAAGTACGTTAATCTATTTTAGTCCTCTTTACGCCTATGTGCGCCTTTAGAAGTGTTTCAACAAAAATTCATGAAAATATTAATTAATTTGGAAATATTTCGGATGCTTACTGGTTTTTTACCAGTTCATTTTAAGAACGTTAATCTATTTTAGTCCTATTTACGCCTATGTGCGCCTTTAGAAGTGTTTCAACAAAAATACATGAAAATATTAATTAATTTGGAAATATTTCGGATGCTTACTGCTTTTTACCAGTTCATTTTAAGTACGTTAATCTATTTTAGTCCTATTTACGCCTATTTTAGACCTATGTACGCCTGTAGATGTGACTTACTATATGCCTTTAAGTCACGTTTCGTAGACTTAAATAAATATATTTGATGCTTACTGGTTTTTTACCAGATAAATTTAAGTACGTTAATCTGTTTTAGTCCTATTTACGCCTATTTAAGACCTATGTGCGCCTGAAGAAGTGTTTCAACAAAAATACATGAAAATATTAATTAATTTGGAAATATTTTCGATGCTTACTGGTTTTTTACCAGTTCATTTTAAGTACGTTAATCTATTTTATTCCTATGTACGCCTGTAGATGTGACTTACTATATGCCTTTAAGTCACGTTTCGTAGACTTAAATAAATATATTTGATGCTTACTGGTTTTTACCAGTTAATTTTAAGTACGTTAATCTGTTTTAGTCCTATTTACGCCTATTTTAGACCTATGTGCGCCTGAAGAAGTGCTTCAACAAAAAGACATGAAAATATTAATTAATTTTGAAATATATTCGATGCTTACTGGTTTTTTTACCGGTTCATTTTAAGAACGTTAATCTATTTAAGTCCTATTTACGCCTATTTTAGGCCTATGTATGCCTGTAGAAGTGTTTCAACAAAAATACATGATAATATTAATTTATTTGGAAATATTTTCGATGCTTACTGGTTTTTTACCAGCTCATTTTAAGTACGTTAATATATTTTAGTCCTATTTACGCCTATTTTAGGCCTATGTATGCCTGTAGAAGTGTTTCAACAAAAATACATGAAAATATTAATTAATTTGGAAATATTTTCGATGCTTACTGGTTTTTTACCAGTTCATTTTAAGTACGTTAATCTATTTTAGTCCTATTTACGCCTATGTGCGCCTGTAGAAGTGTTTCAACAAAAATACATGAAAATATTAATGAATTTGGAAATATTTTCGATCCTTACTGGTTTTTTACCAGTTCATTTTAAGTACGTTACTCTATTTTAGTCCTATTTACGCCTATTTCAGGCCCTTGCATGCCTGTAGAAGTGTTTCAACAAAAATAAATGAAAATATTAATTAATTTTGAAATATTTTCGATCCTAACTGGTTTTTTACCAGTTCATTTTAAGTACGTTAATCTATTTTAGTCCTATTTACGCCTATGTGCGCCTGTAGAAGTGTTTCAACAAAAATACATGAAAATATTAATTAATTTGGAAATATTTTCGATGCTTACTGGTTTTTTACGAGTTCATTTTAAGTACGTTAATCTATTTTAGTCCTATTTACGCCTATTTTAGGCCTATGTATGCCTGTAGAAGTGTTTCAACAAAAATACATGAAAATATTAATTAATTTGGAAATATTTTCGATGCTTACTGGTTTTTTACCAGTTCATTTTAAGTACGTTAATCTATTTAAGTCCTATGTATGCCTGTAGAAGTGTTTCAACAAAAATACATGATAATATTAATTTATTTGGAAATATTTTCGATGCTTACTGGTTTTTTACCAGCTCATTTTAAGTACGTTAAACTATTTTAGTCCTATTTACGCCTATTTTAGGCCATTGTATGCCTGTAAAAGTGTTTCAACAAAAATACATGAAAATATTAATTAATTTTGAAATATTTTCGATGCTTACTGGTTTTTTACCAGTTCATTTTAAGTACGTTAATCTATTTTAGTCCTATTTACGCCTGTAGAAATGTTTCAACAAAAATACATGAAAATATTAATTAATTTTGAAATATTTTCGATGCTTACTGGTTTTTTACCAGTCCATTTTAAGTACGTTAATCTATTTTAGTCCTATTTACGCCTATGTGCGCCTGTAGAAGTGTTTCAACAAAAATACATGAAAATATTAATTAATTTGGAAATATTTTCGATGCTTACCGGTTTTTTACCAGTTCATTTTAAGTACGTTAATCTATTTTAGTCCTATTTACGCCTATTTTAGGCCTATGTATGCCTGTAGAAGTGTTTCAACAAAAATACATGAAAATATTAATTAATTTGGAAATATTTTCGATGCTTACTGGTTTTTTACCAGTTCATTTTAAGTACGTTAATCTATTTACGCCTATTTTAGGCCTATGTATACCTGTAGAAGTGTTTCAACAAAAATACATGAAAATATTAATTAATTTGGAAATATTTTCGATGCTTACTGGTTTTTTACCAGTTCATTTTAAGTACGTTAATCTATTTTAGTCCTATTTACGCCTATTTTAGGCCTATGTACGCCTGTATATGTGACTTACTATATGCCTTTAAGTCACGTTTCGTAGAATTAAATAAATATAGTTGATGCTTACTGGTTTTTTACCAGTTAATTTTAAGTACGTTAATCTGTTTTAGTCCTATTTACGCCTATTTTAGAACTATGTGCGCCTGAAGAAGTGTTTCAACAAAGAGACATGAAAATATTAATTAATTTGAAAATATTTTCGATGCTTACTGGTTTTTTACCAGTTCATTTTAAGTACGTTAATCTATTTTAGTCCTATGTACGCCTGTAGATGTGACTTACTATATGCCTTTAAGTCACGTTTCGTAGACTTAAATAAATATATTTGATGCTTACTGGTTTTTTACCAGTTAATTTTAAGTACGTTAATCTATTTTAGTCCTATTTACGCCTATGTGCGCCTGTAGAAGTGTTTCAACAAAAATACATGAAAATATTAAATAATTTGGAAATATTTTCGATGCTTACTGGTTTTTTACCAGTTCATTTTAAGTACGTTAATCTATTTTAGTCCTATTTACGCCTATGTGCGCCTGTAGAAGTGTTTCAACAAAAATACATGAAAATATTAATTAATTTTGAAATATTTCGGATGCTTACTGGTTTTTTACCAGTTCATTTTAAGTACGTTAATCTATTTTAGGCCTATGTATGCCTGTAGAAGTGTTTCAAGAAAAATACATGAAAATATTAATTAATTTGGAAATTTTTTCGATGCTTACTGGTTTTTTACCAGTTCATTTTAAGTACGTTAATCTATTTTAGTCCTATTTACGCCTATGT
Source organism: Leiobunum rupestre (assembly GCF_980474605.1). Lineage (NCBI taxonomy): Eukaryota > Metazoa > Arthropoda > Arachnida > Opiliones > Sclerosomatidae > Leiobunum > Leiobunum rupestre. Next base: position 33,819,324 of record NC_143385.1, on the reverse strand, counting down.
GCGCCTTTAGAAGTGTTTCAACAAAAATACATGAAAATTTTAATTAATTTGGAAATATTTTCTATGCTTACTGGTTTTTTACCAGTTCATTTTAAGTACGTTAATCTATTTTAGTCCTATTTACGCCTTTGTGCGCCTGTAGAAGTCGTTCAAGAAAAATACATGAAAATATTAATTAATTTGGAATTATTTTCGATGCTTATTGGTTTTTTACCAGTTAATTTTAAGAACGTTAATCTGTTTTAGTCCTATTTACGCCTATTTCAGGCCTATGTATGCCTGTAGAAGTGTTTCAACAAAAATACATGAAAATATTGATTAATTTGGAAATATTTTCGATACTTACTGGTTTTTTACCAGTTCATTTTAAGTACGTTAATCTATTTTAGTCCTATTTACGCCTATGTGCGCCTGTAGAAGTGTTTCAACAAAAATACATGAAAATATTAATTAATTTGGAAATATTTCGGATGCTTACTGGTTTTTTACCAGTTCATTTTAAGTACGTTAATCTATTTTAGGCCTATGTATGCCTGTAGAAGTGTTTCAAGAAAAATACATGAAAATATTCATTAATTTGGAAATTTTTTCGATGCTTACTGGTTTTTTACCAGTTCATTTTAAGTACGTTAATCTATTTTAGTCCTATTTACGCCTATGTGCGCCTGTAGAAGTGTTTTAACAAAAATACATGAAAATATTAATTAATTTGGAAATATTTTCGATGCTTTCTGGTTTTTTTCCCGTTCATTTTAAGTACGTTAATCTGTTTTAGTCCTATTTACGCCTATTTTAGGCCTATGTATGCCTGTAGAAGTGTTTCAACAAAAATACATGAAAATATTATTTAATTTGGAAATATTTTCGATGCTTACTGGTTTTTTACCAGTTCATTTTAAGTACGTTAATCTATTTTAGTCCTATTTACGCCTATTTTAGGCCTATGTATGCCTGTAGAAGTGTTTCAACGAAAATACATGAAAATATTAATTAATTTGGATATATTTTCGATGCTTACTGGTTTTTTAGCAGTTCAATTTAAGTACGTTAATCTATTTACGCCTATGTGCGCCTGTAGAAGTGTTTCAACAAAAAGACATGAAAATATTAATTAATTTGGAAATATATTCGACGCTCACTGGTTTTTTAACCGGTTCATTTTAAGTACGTTAATCTATTTTAGTCCTATTTACGCCTATTTTAGGCCTATGTATGCCTGTAGAAGTGTTTCAACGAAAATACATGAAAATATTAATTAATTTGGAAATATTTTCGATGCTTACTGGTTTTTTACCAGTTCATTTTAAGAACGATAATCTATTTTAGTCCTATTTACGCCTGTAGAAGTGTTTCAAGAAAAATACATGAAAATATTAATTAATTTGGAAATGTTTTCGATGCTTACTGGTTTTTTACCAGTTCATTTTAAGTACGTTAATCTATTTTAGTCCTATTTACGCCTATGTGCGCCTTTAGAAGTGTTTCAACAAAAATACATGAAAATTTTAATTAATTTGGAAATATTTTCGATGCTTACTGGTTTTTTACCAGTTCATTTTAAGTACGTTTATCTATTTTAGTCCTCTTTACGCCTATGTGCGCCTTTAGAAGTGTTTCAACAAAAATACATGAAAATATTAATTAATTTGGAAATATTTCGGATGCTTACTGGTTTTTTACCAGTTCATTTTAAGAACGTTAATCTATTTTAGTCCTATTTACGCCTATGTGCGCCTTTAGAAGTGTTTCAACAAAAATACATGAAAATTTTTATTAATTTGGAAATATTGTCGATGCTTACTGGTTTTTTACCAGTTCATTTTAAGTACGTTAATCTATTTTTGTCCTATTTACGCCTATTTCAGGCCTATGTATGCCTGTAGAAGTGTTTCAACAAAAATACATGAAAATTTAATTAATTTGGAAATATTTTCGATGCTTACTGGTTTTTTACCAGTTCATTTTAAGTACGTTAATCTATTTTAGTCCTATTTACGCCTATTTCAGGCCTATGTATGCCTGTAGAAGTGTTTCAACAAAAATACATGAAAATATTAAATAATTTGGAAATATTTTCGATGCTTACTGGTTTTTTACCAGTTCATTTTAAGTACGTTAATCTATTTTAGTCCTATTTACGCCTATGTGCGCCTGTAGAAGTGTTTAAACAAAAATACATGAAAATATTAATTAATTTTGAAATATTTCGGATGCTTACTGGTTTTTTACCAGTTCATTTTAAGTACGTTAATCTATTTTAGGCCTATGTATGCCTGTAGAAGTGTTTCAAGAAAAATACATGAAAATATTAATTAATTTGGAAATTTTTTCGATGCTTACTGGTTTTTTACCAGTTCATTTTAAGTACGTTAAACTATTTTAGTCCTATTTACGCCTATGTGCGCCTGTAGAAGTGTTTTAACAAAAATACATAAAAATATTAATTAATTTGGAAATATTCTCGATGCTTACTGCTTTTTACCAGTTCATTTTAAGTACGTTAATCTATTTTAGTCCTATTTACGCCTATTTTAGACCTATGTACGCCTGTAGATGTGACTTACTATATGCCTTTAAGTCACGTTTCGTAGACTTAAATAAATATATTTGATGCTTACTGGTTTTTTACCAGATAATTTTAAGTACGTAAATCTGTTTTAGTCCTATTTACGCCTATTTAAGACCTATGTGCGCCTGAAGAAGTGTTTCAACAAAAATACATGAAAATATTAATTAATTTGGAAATATTTTCGATGCTTACTGGTTTTTTACCAGTTCATTTTAAGTACGTTAATCTATTTTATTCCTATGTACGCCTGTAGATGTGACTTACTATATGCCTTTAAGTCACGTTTCGTAGACTTAAATAAATATATTTGATGCTTACTGGTTTTTACCAGTTAATTTTAAGTACGTTAATCTGTTTTAGTCCTATTTACGCCTATTTTAGACCTATGTGCGCCTGAAGAAGTGCTTCAACAAAAAGACATGAAAATATTAATTAATTTTGAAATATATTCGATGCTTACTGGTTTTTTTACCGGTTCATTTTAAGAACGTTAATCTATTTAAGTCCTATTTACGCCTATTTTAGGCCTATGTATGCCTGTAGAAGTGTTTCAACAAAAATACATGATAATATTAATTTATTTCGAAATATTTTCGATGCTTACTGGTTTTTTACCAGCTCATTTTAAGTACGTTAATCTATTTTAGTCCTATTTACGCCTATTTTAGGCCTATGTATGCCTGTAGAAGTGTTTCAACAAAAATACATGAAAATATTAATTAATTTGGAAATATTTTCGATGCTTACTGGTTTTTTACCAGTTCATTTTAAGTACGTTAATCTATTTTAGTCCTATTTACGCCTATGTGCGCCTGTAGAAGTGTTTCAACCAAAATACATTAAAATATTAATGAATTTGGAAATATTTTCGATCCTTACTGGTTTTTTACCAGTTCATTTTAAGTACGTTACTCTATTTTAGTCCTATTTACGCCTATTTCAGGCCCTTGCATGCCTGTAGAAGTGTTTCAACAAAAATACATGAAAATATTAATTAATTTTGAAATATTTTCGATGCTAACTGGTTTTTTACCATCTCATTTTAAGTACGTTAATCTATTTTAGTCCTATTTACGCCTATGTGCGCCTGTAGAAGTGTTTCAACAAAAATACATGAAAATATTAATTAATTTGGAAATATTTTCGATGCTTACTGGTTTTTTACGAGTTCATTTTAAGTACGTTAATCTATTTTAGTCCTATTTACGCCTATTTTAGGCCTATGTATGCCTGTAGAAGTGTTTCAACAAAAATACATGAAAATATTAATTAATTTGGAAATATTTTCGATGCTTACTGGTTTTTTACCAGTTCATTTTAAGTACGTTAATCTATTTAAGTCCTATGTATGCCTGTAGAAGTGTTTCAACAAAAATACATGATAATATTAATTTATTTGGAAATATTTTCGATGCTTACTGGTTTTTTACCAGCTCATTTTAAGTACGTTAAACTATTTTAGTCCTATTTACGCCTATTTTAGGCCATTGTATGCCTGTAGAAGTGTTTCAACAAAAATACATAAAAATATTAATTAATTTTGAAATATTTTCGATGCTTACTGGTTTTTTACCAGTTCATTTTAAGTACGTTAATCTATTTTAGTCCTATTTACGCCTGTAGAAATGTTTCAACAAAAATACATGAAAATATTAATTAATTTTGAAATATTTTCGATGCTTACTGGTTTTTTACCAGTCCATTTTAAGTACGTTAATCTATTTTAGTCCTATTTACGCCTATGTGCGCCTGTAGAAGTGTTTCAACAAAAATACATGAAAATATTAATTAATTTGGAAATATTTTCGATGCTTACCGGTTTTTTACCAGTTCATTTTAAGTACGTTAATCTATTTTAGTCCTATTTACGCCTATTTTAGGCCTATGTATGCCTGTAGAAGTGTTTCAACAAAAATACATGAAAATATTAATTAATTTGGAAATATTTTCGATGCTTACTGGTTTTTTACCAGTTCATTTTAAGTACGTTAATCTATTTACGCCTATTTTAGGCCTATGTATACCTGTAGAAGTGTTTCAACAAAAATACATGAAAATATTAATTAATTTGGAAATATTTTCGATGCTTACTGGTTTTTTACCAGTTCATTTTAAGTACGTTAATCTATTTTAGTCCTATTTACGCCTATTTTAGGCCTATGTACGCCTGTTTATGTGACTTACTATATGCCTTTAAGTCACGTTTCGTAGAATTAAATAAATATAGTTGATGCTTACTGGTTTTTTACCAGTTAATTTTAAGTACGTTAATCTGTTTTAGTCCTATTTACGCCTATTTTAGAACTATGTGCGCCTGAAGAAGTGTTTCAACAAAGAGACATGAAAATATTAATTAATTTGAAAATATTTTCGATGCTTACTGGTTTTTTACCAGTTCATTTTAAGTACGTTAATCTATTTTAGTCCTATTTACGCCTATTTTAGGCCTATGTACGCCTGTATATGTGACTTACTATATGCCTTTAAGTCACGTTTCGTAGACTTAAATAAATATATTTGATGCTTACTGGTTTTTTACCAGTTAATTTTAAGTACGTTAATCTATTTAAGTCCTATTTACGCCTATTTTAGCCTTTGTATGCCTGTAGAAGTGTTTCAACAAAAAAAAATGAAAATATTAATGAATTTGGAAATATTTTCGATCCTTACTGGTTTTTTACCAGTTCATTTTAAGTACGTTTATCTATTTTAGTCCTATTTACGCCTATTTCAGGCCCTTGTATGCCTGTAGAAGTGTTTCAACAAAAATACATGAAAATATTAATTAATTTTGAAATATTTTCGATGCTTACTGGTTTTTTACCATTTCATTTTAAGTACGTTAATCTATTTAAGTCCTATTTACGGCTTCTTCAGGCCTATGTATGCCTAAAGAAGTGTTTCAACAAAAATACATGAAAATATTAATTAATTTGGAAATATTTTCGATGCTTTCTGGTTTTTTACCCGTTCATTTTAAGTACGTTAATCTATTTAAGTCCTATTTACGCCTATTTTAGGCCTTTGTATGCCTGTAGAAGTGTTTAAACAAAAAAAATGAAAATGTTAATTAATTTGGAAATATTTTCGATGCTTATTGGTTTTTTACCCGTTGATTTTTAGTACGTTAATCTATTTTAGTCCTATTTACGCCTATGTGCGCCTGTAGAAGTGTTTCAACAAAAATACATGAAAATATTAATTAATTTGGAAATATTTTCGATGCTTACTGGTTTTTTACCAGTTCATTTTAAGTACGTTAATCTATTTTAGTCCTATTTACGCCTATGTGCGCCTGTAGAAGTGTTTCAACAAAAATACATGAAAATATTAATTAATTTGGAAATATTTTCGATGCTTACTGGTTTTTTACCAGTTAATTTTAAGTACGTTAATCTGTTTTAGTCCTATTTACGCCTATTTTAGAACTATGTGCGCCTGAAGAAGTGTTTCAACAAAGAGACATGAAAATATTAATTAAATTGAAAATATTTTCGATGCTTACTGGTTTTTTACCAGTTCATTTTAAGTACGTTAATCTATTTTAGTCCTATGTACGCCTGTAGATGTGACTTACTATATGCCTTTAAGTCACGTTTCGTAGACTTAAATAAATATATTTGATGCTTACTGGTTTTTTACCAGTTCATTTTAAGTACGTTAATCTATTTTAGTCCTATGTACGCCTGTAGATGTGACTTACTATATGCCTTTAAGTCACGTTTCGTAGACTTAAATAAATATATTTGATGCTTACTGGTTTTTTACCAGTTAATTTTAAGTACGTTAATCTATTTTAGTCCTATTTACGCCTATGTGCGCCTGTAGAAGTGTTTCAACAAAAATACATGAAAATATTAATTAATTTGGAAATATTTTCGATGCTTACTGGTTTTTTACCAGTTCATTTTAAGTACGTTAATCTATTTAAGTCCTATGTATGCCTGTAGAAGTGTTTCAACAAAAATACATGATAATATTAATTTATTTGGAAATATTTTCGATGCTTACTGGTTTTTTACCAGCTCATTTTAAGTACGTTAAACTATTTTAGTCCTATTTACGCCTATTTTAGGCCTTTGTATGCCTGTAGAAGTGTTTCAACAAAAATACATGAAAATATTAATTAATTTTGAAATATTTTCGATGCTTACTGGTTTTTTACCAGTTCATTTTAAGTACGTTAATCTATTTTAGTCCTATTTACGCCTGTAGAAATGTTTCAACAAAAATACATGAAAATATTAATTAATTTTGAAATATTTTCGATGCTTACTGGTTTTTTACCAGTCCATTTTAAGTACGTTAATCTATTTTAGTCCTATTTACGCCTATGTGCGCCTGTAGAAGTGTTTCAACAAAAATACATGAAAATATTAATTAATTTGGAAATATTTTCGATGCTTACCGGTTTTTTACCAGTTCATTTTAAGTACGTTAATCTATTTTAGTCCTATTTACGCCTATTTTAGGCCTATGTATGCCTGTAGAAGTGTTTCAACAAAAATACATGAAGATATTAATTAATTTGGAAATATTTTCGATGCTTACTGGTTTTTTACCAGTTCATTTTAAGTACGTTAATCTATTTACGCCTATTTTAGGCCTATGTATACCTGTAGAAGTGTTTCAACAAAAATACATGAAAATATTAATTAATTTGGAAATATTTTCGATGCTTACTGGTTTTTTACCAGTTCATTTTAAGTACGTTAATCTATTTTAGTCCTATTTACGCCTATTTTAGGCCTATGTACGCCTGTATATGTGACTTACTATATGCCTTTAAGTCACGTTTCGTAGAATTAAATAAATATAGTTGATGCTTACTGGTTTTTTACCAGTTAATTTTAAGTACGTTAATCTGTTTTAGTCCTATTTACGCCTATTTTAGAACTATGTGCGCCTGAAGAAGTGTTTCAACAAAGAGACATGAAAATATTAATTAATTTGAAAATATTTTCGATGCTTACTGGTTTTTTACCAGTTCATTTTAAGTACGTTAATCTATTTTAGTCCTATTTACGCCTATTTTAGGCCTATGTACGCCTGTATATGTGACTTACTATATGCCTTTAAGTCACGTTTCGTAGACTTAAATAAATATTTTCGATGCTTACTGGTTTTTTACCAGTTCATTTTAAGTACGTTAATCTATTTTAGTCCTATTTACGCCTATGTGCACCTGTAGAAGTGTTTCAACAAAAATACATTAAAATATTAATTAATTTGGAAATATTTTCGATGCTTACTGGTTTTTACCAGTTCATTTTAAGTACGTTAATCTATTTTAGTCCTATTAACGCCTGTAGATGTGACTTACTATATGCCTTTAAGTCACGTTTCGTAGATTTAAATAAATATATTTGATGCTTACTGGTTTTTTACCAGTTCATTTTAAGTACGTTAATCTATTTTAGTCCTATGTACGCCTGTAGATGTGACTTACTATATGCCTTTAAGTCACGTTTCGTAGACTTAAATAAATATATTTGATGCTTACTGGTTTTTTACCAGTTAATTTTAAGTACGTTAATCTATTTTAGTCCTATTTACGCCTATGTGCGCCTGTAGAAGTGTTTCAACAAAAATACATGATAATATTAATTTATTTGGAAATATTTTCGATGCTTACTGGTTTTTTACCAGCTCATTTTAAGTACGTTAAACTATTTTAGTCCTATTTACGCCTATTTTAGGCCTTTGTATGCCTGTAGAAGTGTTTCAACAAAAATACATGAAAATATTAATTAATTTTGAAATATTTTCGATGCTTACTGGTTTTTTACCAGTTCATTTTAAGTACGTTAATCTATTTTAGTCCTATTTACGCCTGTAGAAATGTTTCAACAAAAATACATGAAAATATTAATTAATTTTGAAATATTTTCGATGCTTACTGGTTTTTTACCAGTCCATTTTAAGTACGTTAATCTATTTTAGTCCTATTTACGCCTATGTGCGCCTGTAGAAGTGTTTCAACAAAAATACATGAAAATATTAATTAATTTGGAAATATTTTCGATGCTTACCGGTTTTTTACCAGTTCATTTTAAGTACGTTAATCTATTTTAGTCCTATTTACGCCTATTTTAGGCCTATGTATGCCTGTAGAAGTGTTTCAACAAAAATACATGAAAATATTAATTAATTTGGAAATATTTTCGATGCTTACTGGTTTTTTACCAGTTCATTTTAAGTACGTTAATCTATTTTAGTCCTATTTACGCCTATTTTAGGCCTATGTACGCCTGTATATGTGACTTACTATATGCCTTTAAGTCACGTTTCGTAGAATTAAATAAATATAGTTGATGCTTACTGGTTTTTTACCAGTTAATTTTAAGTACGTTAATCTGTTTTAGTCCTATTTACGCCTATTTTAGAACTATGTGCGCCTGAAGAAGTGTTTCAACAAAGAGACATGAAAATATTAATTAATTTGAAAATATTTTCGATGCTTACTGGTTTTTTACCAGTTCATTTTAAGTACGTTAATCTATTTTAGTCCTATTTACGCCTATTTTAGGCCTATGTACGCCTGTATATGTGACTTACTATATGCCTTTAAGTCACGTTTCGTAGAATTAAATAAATATAGTTGATGCTTACTGAGTTTTTACCAGTTAATTTTAAGTACGTTAATCTATTTAAGTCCTATTTACGCCTATTTTAGCCTTTGTATGCCTGTAGAAGTGTTTCAACAAAAAAAAATGAAAATATTAATGAATTTGGAAATATTTTCGATCCTTACTGGTTTTTTACCAGTTCATTTTAAGTACGTTTATCTATTTTAGTCCTATTTACGCCTATTTCAGGCCCTTGTATGCCTGTAGAAGTGTTTCAACAAAAATACATGAAAATATTAATTAATTTTGAAATATTTTTGATGCTTACTGGTTTTTTACCAGTTCATTTTAAGTACGTTAATCTATTTAAGTCCTATTTACGGCTTCTTCAGGCCTATGTATGCCTGTAGAAGTGTTTCAACAAAAATACATGAAAATATTAATTAATTTGGAAATATTTTCGATGCTTTCTGGTTTTTTACCCGTTCATTTAAAGTACGTTAATCTATTTAAGTCCTATTTACGCCTATTTTAGGCCTTTGTATGCCTGTAGAAGTGTTTCAACAAAAAAAAATGAAAATATTAATTAATTTGGAAATATTTTCGATGCTTACTGGTTTTTTACCAGTTGATTTTTAGTACGTTAATCTATTTTAGTCCTATTTACGCCTATGTGCGCCTGTAGAAGTGTTTCAACAAAAATACATGAAAATATTAATTAATTTGGAAATATTTTCGATCCTTACTGGTTTTTTACCAGTTCATTTTAAGTACGTTTATCTATTTTAGTCCTATTTACGCCTATTTCAGGCCCTTGTATGCCTGTAGAAGTGTTTCAACAAAAATACATGAAAATATTAATTAATTTTGAAATATATTCGATGCTTACTGGTTTTTTTACCCGTTCATTTTAAGTACGTTAATCTATTTAAGTCCTATTTACGCCTATTTTAGCCTTTGTATGCCTGTAGAAGTGTTTCAACAAAAAAAAATGAAAATATTAATGAATTTGGAAATATTTTCGATCCTTACTGGTTTTTTACCAGTTCATTTTAAGTACGTTTATCTATTTTAGTCCTATTTACGCCTATTTCAGGCCCTTGTATGCCTGTAGAAGTGTTTCAACAAAAATACATGAAAATATTAATTAATTTGGAAATATTTTCGATGCTTACTGGTTTTTTACCAGTTAATTTTAAGTACGTTAATCTATTTAAGTCCTATTTACGGCTTCTTCAGGCCTATGTATGCCTGTAGAAGTGTTTCAACAAAAATACATGAAAATATTAATTAATTTGGAAATATTTTCGATGCTTTCTGGTTTTTTACCCGTTCATTTTAAGTACGTTAATCTATTTAAGTCCTATTTACGCCTATTTTAGGCCTTTGTATGCCTGTAGAAGTGTTTCAACAAAAAAAAAATGAAAATATTAATTAATTTGGAAATATTTTCGATGCTTACTGGTTTTTTACCAGTTCATTTTAAGTACGTTAATCTATTTTAGTCCTATTTACGCCTATGTGCGCCTGTAGAAGTGTTTCAACAAAAATACATGAAAATATTATTAAATTTGGAAATATTTTCGATGCTTACTGGTTTTTACCAGTTCATTTTAAGTACGTTAATCTATTTTAGTCCTATTAACGCCTATTTTAGGCCTATGTATGCCTGTAGAAGTGTTTCAACAAAAATACATGAAAATATTAATTAATTTGGAAATATTTTCGATGCTTACTGGTTTTTTACCAGTTAATTTTAAGTACGTTAATCTGTTTTAGTCCTATTTACGCCTATTTTAGAACTATGTGCGCCTGAAGAAGTGTTTCAACAAAGAGACATGAAAATATTAATTAAATTGAAAATATTTTCGATGCTTACTGGTTTTTTACCAGTTCATTTTAAGTACGTTAATCTATTTTAGTCCTATGTACGCCTGTAGATGTGACTTACTATATGCCTTTAAGTCACGTTTCGTAGACTTAAATAAATATATTTGATGCTTACTGGTTTTTTACCAGTTCATTTTAAGTACGTTAATCTATTTTAGTCCTATGTACGCCTGTAGATGTGACTTACTATATGCCTTTAAGTCACGTTTCGTAGACTTAAATAAATATATTTGATGCTTACTGGTTTTTTACCAGTTAATTTTAAGTACGTTAATCTATTTTAGTCCTATTTACGCCTATGTGCGCCTGTAGAAGTGTTTCAACAAAAATACATGAAAATATTAAATAATTTGGAAATATTTTCGATGCTTACTGGTTTTTTACCAGTTCATTTTAAGTACGTTAATCTATTTTAGTCCTATTTACGCCTATGTGCGCCTGTAGAAGTGTTTCAACAAAAATACATGAAAATATTAATTAATTTGGAAATATTTTCGATGCTTACTGGTTTTTTACCAGTTCATTTTAAGTACGTTAATCTATTTTAGTTATATTTACGCCTATTTTAGGCCTATGTATGCCTGTAGAAGTGTTTCAACAAAAATACATGAAAATATTAATTAATTTGGAAATATTTTCGATGCTTACTGGTTTTTTACCAGTTCATTTTAAGTACGTTAATCTATTTACGCCTATTTTAGGCCTATGTATGCCTGTAGAAGTGTTTCAACAAAAATACATGATAATATTAATTAATTTGGAAATATTTTCGATGCTTACTGGTTTTTTATCAGTTCATTTTAAGTACGTTAATCTATTTTAGTCCTATTTACGCCTATTTTAGGCCTATATACGCCTGTATATGTTACTTACTATATGCCTTTAAGTCACGTTTCGTAGACTTAAATAAATATATTTGATGCTTACTGGTTTTTTACCAGTTAATTTTAAGAACGGTAATCTGTTTTAGTCCTATTTACGCCTATTTTAGACCTATGTGCGCCTGAAGAAGTGTTTCAACAAAAAGACATGAAAAATTAATTAATTTGGAAATATTTTCGATGCTTACTGGTTTTTTACCAGTTCATTTTAAGTACGTTAATCTATTTGAGTCCTATTTACGCCTATTTTAGGCCTATGTATGCCTGTAGAAGTGTTTCAACAAAAATACATGAAAATATTAATTAATTTGGAAATATTTTCGATGCTTACTGGTTTTTTACCAGTTCATTTTAAGTACGTTAATCTATTTTAGTGGTATTTACGCCTATGTGCGCCTGTAGAAGTGTTTCAACAAAAAGAAATAAAAATATTAATTAATTTTGAAATATTTTCGATGCTTACTGGTTTTTTACCAGTTCATTTTAAGTACGTTAATCTATTTTAGTACTATTTACGCCTATTTTAGGCCTATGTATGCCTGTAGAAGTGTTTCAACAAAAATACATGAAAATATTAATTAATTTGGAAATATTTTCGATGCTTACTGGTTTTTTACCAGTTCATTTTAAGTACGTTAATCTATTTTAGTCCTATTTACGCCTATGTGCGCCTGTAGAAGTGTTTCAACAAAAATACATTAAAATATTAATTAATTTGGAAATATTTTCGATGCTTACTGGTTTTTTACCAGTTCATTTTAAGTACGTCAATCGATTTTAGTCCTATTTACGCCTATGTGCGCCTGTAGAAGTGTTTCAACAAAAATACATGAAATTATTAATTAATTTGGAAATATTTTCGATGCTTACTGGTTTTTTACCAGTTCATTTTAAGTACGTTAATCTATTTTAGTCCTATTTACGCCTATTTTAGGCCTATGTACGCCTGTATATGTGACTTACTATATGCCTTTAAGTCACGTTTCATAGACTTAAATAAATATATTTGATGCTTACTGGTTTTTTACCAGTTAATTTTAAGTACGTTAATCTGTTTTAGTCCTATTTACGCCTATTTTAGAACTATGTGCGCCTGAAGAAGTGTTTCAACAAAGAGACATGAAAATATTAATTAATTTGAAAATATTTTCGATGCTTACTGGTTTTTTACCTGTTCATTTTAAGTACGTTAATCTATTTTAGTCCTATTAACGCCTATTTTAGGCCTATGTATGCCTGTAGAAGTGTTTCAACAAAAATACATGAAAATATTAATTAATTTGGACATATTTTCGATGCTTACTGGTTTTTTACCAGTTCATTTTAAGTACGTTAATCTATTTTAGTCCTATTAACGCCTATGTGCGCCTAAAGAAGTGTTTCAACAAAAATACATGAAAATATTAATTAATTTGGAAATATTTTCGATGCTTACTGGTTTTTTACCAGTTCATTTTAAGTACGTTAATCTATTTTAGTCCTATGTACGCCTGTAGATGTGACTTACTATATGCCTTTAAGTCACGTTTCGTAGACTTAAATAAATATTTTTGATGCTTACTGGTTTTTTACAAGTTAATTTTAAGTACGTTAATCTGTTTGTCCTATTTACGCCTATTTTAGACCTATGAATGCCTGTAGAAGTGTTTCAACAAAAATACATGAAAAGATTAATTAATTTGGAAATATTTTCGATGCTTACTGGTTTTTTACCAGTTCATTTTAAGTACGTTAATCTATTTTAGTCCTATTTACGCCTATGTGCGCCTGCAGAAGTGTTTCAACAAAAATACATGAAAATATTAATTAATTTGGAAATATTTTCGATGCTTACTGGTTTTTTACCAGTTCATTTTAAGTACGTTAATCTATTTTAGTCCTATTTACGCCTATTTCAGGCCTATGTATGCCTGTAGAAGTGTTTCAACAAAAATACATGAAAATATTAATTAATTTGGAAATATTTTCGATGCTTACTGGTTTTTTACCAGTTCATTTTAAGTACGTTAATCTATTTTAGTCCTATTTACGCCTATTTCAGGCCTATGTATGCCTGTAGAAGTGTTTCAACAAAAATACATGAAAATATTAATTAATTTGGAAATATTTTCGATGCTTACTGGTTTTTTACCAGTTCATTTTAAGTACGTTAATCTATTTTAGTCCTATTTACGCCTATTTCAGGCCTATGTATGCCTGTAGAAGTGTTTCAACAAAAATACATGAAAATATTAATTAATTTGGAAATATTTTCGATGCTTACTGGTTTTTTACCAGTTCATTTTAAGTACGTTAATCTATTTTAGTCCTATTTACGCATATTTTAGGCCTATGTCGCCTGTACATGGACTTATTATATGCCTTTAAGTCACGTTTCGTAGACTTAAATAAATATATTTGATGCTTACTGGTTTTTTACCAGTTAATTTTAGGTACGTTAATGTGTTTTAGTCCTATTTACGCCTGTTTTAGACCTATGTACGCCTGAAGAAGTGTTTCAACAAAAAGACATGAAAATATTAATTAATTTGGAAATATTTTCGATGCTTACTGGTTTTTTACCATTTCATTTAAAGTACGTTAATCTATTTTAGTCCTATTTACGCCTATTTCAGGCCTATGTATGCCTGTAGAAGTGTTTCAACATAAATACATGAAAATATTAATTAATTTGAAAATATTTTCGATGCTTACTGGTTTTTTACCAGTTCATTTTAAGTACGTTAATCTATTTTAGTCCTATGTACGCCTGTAGATGTGACTTACTATATGCCTTTAAGTCACGTTTCGTAGACTTAAATAAATATTTTTGATGCTTACTGGTTTTTTACCAGTTAATTTTAAGCACGTTAATCTGTTTGTCCTATTTACGCCTATTTTAGACCTATGTATGCCTGTAGAAGTGTTTCAACAAAAATACATGAAAATATTAATTAATTTGGAAATATTTTCGATGCTTACTGTTTTCTTACCAAGTCATTTTAAGTACGTTAATCTATTTAAGTCCTATTTACACCTATTTCAGGCCTATATATGCCTGTAGAAGTGTTTCAACAAAAATACATGAAAATATTAATTAATTTGGAAATATTTTCGATGCTTACTGGTTTTTTACCAGTTCATTTTAAGTACGTTAATCTATTTTAGTCCTATTAACGCCTATTTCAGGCCTATGTATGTCTGTAGAAGTGTTTCAACAAAAATACATGAAAATATTAATTAATTTGGAAATATTTTCGATGCTTACTGGTTTTTTACCAGTTCATTTTAAGTACGTTAATCTATTTTAGTCCTATGTACGCCTGTAGATGTGACTTACTATATGCCTTTAAGTCACGTTTCGTAGACTTAAATAAATATTTTTGATGCTTTCTGGTTTTTTACCAGTTAATTTTAAGTACGTTAATCTGTTTGTTCTATTTACGCCTATTTTAGACCTATGAATGCCTGTAGAAGTGTTTCAACAAAAATACATGAAAAGATTAATTAATTTGGAAATATTTTCGATGCTAACTGCATTTTTACCAGTTCATTTTAAGTACGTTAATCTATTTTAGTCCTATTTACGCCTATGTGCGCCTGCAGAAGTGTTTCAACAAAAATACATGAAAATATTAATTAATTTGGAAATATTTTCGATGCTTACTGGTTTTTTACCAGTTCATTTTAAGTACGTTAATCTATTTTAGTCCTATTTACGCCTATTTCAGGCCTATGTATGCCTGTAGAAGTGTTTCAACAAAAATACATGAAAATTTTAATTAATTTGGAAATATTTTCGATGCTTACTGTTTTTTTACCAGTTCATTTTAAGTACGTTAATCTATTTTAGTCCTATTTACGCCTATGTGCGCCTGTAGAAGTCGTTCAAGAAAAATACATGAAAATATTAATTAATTTGGAATTATTTTCGATGCTTATTGGTTTTTTACCAGTTAATTTTAAGAACGTTAATCTGTTTTAGTCCTATTTACGCCTGTAAAAGTGTTTCAACAAAAATACATGAAAATATTAATTAATTTGGAAATATTTTCGATACTTACTGGTTTTTTACCTGTTTATTTTAAGTACGTTAATCTATTTTAGTCCTATTAACGCCTATTTTAGGCCTATGTATGCCTGTAGAAGTGTTTCAACAAAAATACATGAAAATATTAATTAATTTGGACATATTTTCGATGCTTACTGGTTTTTTACCAGTTCATTTTAAGTACGTTAATCTATTTAAGTCCTATTTACGCCTATGTGCGCCTAAAGAAGTGTTTCAACAAAAATACATGAAAATATTAATTAATTTGGAAATATTTTCGATGCTTACTGGTTTTTTACCAGTTCATTTTAAGTACGTTAATCTATTTTAGTCCTATGTACGTCTGTAGATGTGACCTACTATATGCCTTTAAGTCACGTTTCGTAGACTTAAATAAATATATTTGATGCTTACTGGTTTTTTACCAGTTAATTTTAAGTACGTTAATCTGTTTGTCCTATTTACGCCTATTTTAGACCTATGTATGCCTGTAGAAGTGTTTCAAAAAAATACATGAAAATATTAATTAATTTGGAAATATTTTCGATGCTTACTGTTTTTTTACCAGTTCATTTTAAGTACGTTAATCTATTTTAGTCCTATAAACACCTATTTCAGGCCAAATATATGCCTGTAGAAGTGTTTCAACAAAAATACATGAAAATATTAATTAATTTGGAAATATTTTCGATGCTTACTGGTTTTTTACCAGTTCATTTTAAGTACGTTAATCTATTTTAGTCCTATGTACGTCTGTAGATGTGACCTACTATATGCCTTTAAGTCACGTTTCGTAGACTTAAATAAATATATTTGATGCTTACTGGTTTTTTACCAGTTAATTTTAAGTACGTTAATCTGTTTGTCCTATTTACGCCTATTTTAGACCTATGTATGCCTGTAGAAGTGTTTCAAAAAAATACATGAAAATATTAATTAATTTGGAAATATTTTCGATGCTTACTGTTTTTTTACCAGTTCATTTTAAGTACGTTAATCTATTTTAGTCCTATTAACACCTATTTCAGGCCAAATATATGCCTGTAGAAGTGTTTCAACAAAAATACATGAAAATATTAATTAATTTGGAAATATTTTCGATGCTTACTGGTTTTTTACCAGTTCATTTTAAGTACGTTAATCTATTTTAGTCCTATGTACGCCTGTAGATGTGACTTACTATATGCCTTTAAGTCACGTTTCGTAGACTTAAATAAATATTTTTGATGCTTACTGGTTTTTTACCAGTTAATTTTAAGTACGTTAATCTGGTTGTCCTATTTACGCCTATTTTAGACCTATGTATGCCTGTAGAAGTGTTTCAACAAAAATACATGAAAATATTAATAAATTTGGAAATATTTTCGATGCTTACTGGCTTTTTACCAGTTCATTTTAAGTACGTTAATCTATTTTAGTCCTATTTACGCCTATTTCAGGCCTATGTATGCCTTTAGAAGTGTTTCAAAAAAATACATGAAAATATTAATTAATTTGGAAATATTTTCGATGCTTACTGTTTTTTTACCAGTTCATTTTAAGTACGTTAATCTATTTTAGTCCTATTAACACCTATTTCAGGCCAAATATATGCCTGTAGAAGTGTTTCAACAAAAATACATGAAAATATTAATTAATTTGGAAATATTTTCGATGCTTACTGGTTTTTTACCAGTTCATTTTAAGTACGTTAATCTATTTTAGTCCTATGTACGCCTGTAGATGTGACTTACTATATGCCTTTAAGTCACGTTTCGTAGACTTAAATAAATATTTTTGATGCTTACTGGTTTTTTACCAGTTAATTTTAAGTACGTTAATCTGGTTGTCCTATTTACGCCTATTTTAGACCTATGTATGCCTGTAGAAGTGTTTCAACAAAAATACATGAAAATATTAATAAATTTGGAAATATTTTCGATGCTTACTGGCTTTTTACCAGTTCATTTAAAGTACGTTAATCTATTTTAGTCCTATTTACGCCTATTTCAGGCCTATGTATGCCTTTAGAAGTGTTTCAACAAAAATACAAGAAAATATTAATTAATTTGGAAATATTTTCGATGCTTACTGGTTTTTTACCAGTTCATTTTAAGTACGTTAATCTATTTTAGTCCTATTTACGCCTATTTCAGGTCTATGTATGCCTGTAGAAGTGTTTCAACAAAAATACATGAAAATATTAATTAATTTGGAAATATTTTCGATGCTTACTGGTTTTTTACCAGTTCATTTTAAGTACGTTAATCTATTTTAGTCCTATTTACGCCTATTTCAGGCCTATGTATGCCTGTAGAAGTTTTTCAACAAAAATACATGAAAATATTAATTAATTTTGAAATATTTTCGATGCTTACTGGTTTTTTACCAGTTCATTTTAAGTACGTTAATCTATTTTAGTCCTATTTACGCCTATTTCAGGCCTATGTATGCCTGTAGAAGTGTTTCAACAAAAATACATGAAAATATTAATTAATTTGGAAATATTTTCGATGCTTACTGGTTTTTTACCAGTTCATTTTAAGTACGTTAATCTATTTTAGTCCTGTTTACGCCTATGTGCGCCTGTAGAAGTCATTCAAGAAAAATACATGAAAATATTAATTAATTTGGAATTATTTTCGATGCTTATTGGTTTTTTACCAGTTAATTTTAAGTACGTTAATCTGTTTGTCCTATTTACGCCTATTTTAGACCTATGAATGCCTGTAGAAGTGTTTCAACAAAAATACATGAAAAGATTAATTAATTTGGAAATATTTTCGATGCTTACTGCATTTTTACCAGTTCATTTTAAGTACGTTAATCTATTTTAGTCCTATTTACGCCTATGTGCGCCTTTAGAAGTGTTTCAACAAAAATACATGAAAATTTTTATTAATTTGGAAATATTTTCGATGCTTACTGGTTTTTTACCAGTTCATTTTAAGTACGTTAATCTATTTTTGTCCTATTTACGTTTATTTCAGGCCTATGTATGCCTGTAGAAGTGTTTCAACAAAAATACATGAAAATTTTAATTAATTTGGAAATATTTTCGATGCTTACTGGTTTTTTACCAGTTCATTTTAAGTACGTTAATCTATTTTAGTCCTATTTACGCCTATTTCAGGCCTATGTATGCCTGTAGAAGTGTTTCAACAAAAATACATGAAAATATTAAATAATTTGGAAATATTTTCGATGCTTACTGGTTTTTTACCAGTTCATTTTAAGTACGTTAATCTATTTTAGTCCTATTTACGCCTATGTGCGCCTGTGGAAGTGTTTCAACAAAAATACATGAAAATATTAATTAATTTTGAAATATTTCGGATGCTTACTGGTTTTTTACCAGTTCATTTTAAGTATGTTAATCTATTTTAGGCCTATGTATGCCTGTAGAAGTGTTTCAAGAAAAATACATGAAAATATTAATTAATTTGGAAATTTTTTCGATGCTTACTGGTTTTTTACCAGTTCATTTTAAGTACGTTAAACTATTTTAGTCCTATTTACGCCTATGTGCGCCTGTAGAAGTGTTTTAACAAAAATACATAAAAATATTAATTAATTTGGAAATATTCTCGATGCTTACTGGTTTTTTACCAGTTAATTTTAAGTACGTTAATCTGTTTTAGTCCTATGTATGCCTGTAGAAGTGTTTCAACAAAAATACATGAAAATATTAATTAATTTGGAAATATTTTCGATGCTTACTGGTTTTTTACCAGTTCATTTAAAGTACGTTAATCTATTTTAGTCCTATTTACGCCTGTAGAAATGTTTCAACAAAAATACATGAAAATATTAATTAATTTGGAAATATTTTCGATGCTGACTTGTTTTTTACCAGTTCATTTTAAGTACGTTAATCTATTTTAGTCCTATTTACGCCTATGTGCGCCTGTAGAAGTGTTTCAACAAAAATACATGAAAATATTAATTAATTTGGAAATATTTTCGATGCTTACCGGTTTTTTACCAGTTCATTTTAAGTACGTTAATCTATTTTAGTCCTATTTACGCCTATTTTAGGCCTATGTATGCCTGTAGAAGTGTTTCAACAAAAATACATGAAAATATTAATTAATTTGGAAATATTTTCGATGCTTACTGGTTTTTTACCAGTTCATTTTAAGTACGTTAATCTATTTACGCCTATGTATACCTGTAGAAGTGTTTCAACAAAAATACATGAAAATATTAATTAATTTGGAAATATTTTCGATGCTTACTGGTTTTTTACCAGTTCATTTTAAGTACGTTAATCTATTTTAGTCCTATTTACGCCTATTTTAGGCCTATGTACGCCTGTATATGTGACTTACTATATGCCTTTAAGTCATGTTTCGTAGACTTAAATAAATATAGTTGATGCTTACTGGTTTTTTACCAGTTAATTTTAAGTACGTTAATCTGTTTTAGTCCTATTTACGCCTATTTTAGAACTATGTGCGCCTGAAGAAGTGTTTCAACAAAGAGACATGAAAATATTAATTAATTTGAAAATATTTTCGATGCTTACTGGTTTTTTACCAGTTCATTTTAAGTACGTTAATCTATTTTAGTCCTATTTACGCCTATTTTAGGCCTATGTACGCCTGTATATGTGACTTACTATATGCCTTTAAGTCACGTTTCGTAGACTTAAATAAATATATTTGATGCTTACTGGTTTTTTACCAGTTAATTTTAAGTACGTTAATCTGTTTTAGTCCTATTTACGCCTATTTTAGACCTATGTGAGTCTGAAGAAGTGTTTCAACAAAAATACATGAAAATATTAATTAATTTTGAAATATATTCGATGCTTACTGGTTTTTTTACCGGTTCTTTTTAAGTACGTTAATCTATTTTAGTCCTATTTACGCCTATGTGCGCCTGTAGAAGTGTTTCAACAAAAATACATGAAAATATTAATTAATTTGGAAATATTTTCGATGCTTACTGGTTTTTTACGAGTTCATTTTAAGTACGTTAATCTATTTTAGTCCTATTTACGCCTATTTTAGGCCTATGTATGCCTGTAGAAGTGTTTCAACAAAAATACATGAAAATATTAAATAATTTGGAAATATTTTCGATGCTTACTGGTTTTTTACCAGTTCATTTTAAGTACGTTAATCTATTTTAGTCCTATTTACGCCTATGTGCGCCTGTAGAAGTGTTTCAACAAAAATACATGAAAATATTAATGAATTTGGAAATATTTTCGATCCTTACTGGTTTTTTACCAGTTCATTTTAAGTACGTTACTCTATTTTAGTCCTATTTACGCCTATTTCAGGCCCTTGCATGCCTGTAGAAGTGTTTCAACAAAAATACATGAAATATTAATTAATTTTGAAATATTTTCGATGCTAACTGGTTTTTTACCAGTTCATTTTAAGTACGTTAATCTATTTTAGTCCTATTTACGCCTATGTGCGCCTGTAGAAGTGTTTCAACAAAAATACATGAAAATATTAATTAATTTGGAAATATTTTCGATGCTTACTGGTTTTTTACGAGTTCATTTTAAGTACGTTAATCTATTTTAGTCCTATTTACGCCTATTTTAGGCCTATGTATGCCTGTAGAAGTGTTTCAACAAAAAAACATGAAAATATTAATTAATTTGGAAATATTTTCGATGCTTACTGGTTTTTTACCAGTTCATTTTAAGTACGTTAATCTATTTAAGTCCTATGTATGCCTGTAGAAGTGTTTCAACAAAAATACATGATAATATTAATTTATTTGGAAATATTTTCGATGCTTACTGGTTTTTTACCAGCTCATTTTAAGTACGTTAAACTATTTTAGTCCTATTTACGCCTATTTTAGGCCTTTGTATGCCTGTAGAAGTGTTTCAACAAAAATACATTAAAATATTAATTAATTTTGAAATATTTTCGATGCTTACTGGTTTTTTACCAGTTCATTTTAAGTACGTTAATCTATTTTAGTCCTATTTACGCCTGTAGAAATGTTTCAACAAAAATACATGAAAATATTAATTAATTTTGAAATATTTTCGATGCTGACTTGTTTTTTACCAGTCCATTTTAAGTACGTTAATCTATTTTAGTCCTATTTACGCCTATGTGCGCCTGTAGAAGTGTTTCAACAAAAATACATGAAAATATTAATTAATTTGGAAATATTTTCGATGCTTACCGGTTTTTTACCAGTTCATTTTAAGTACGTTAATCTATTTTAGTCCTATTTACGCCTATTTTAGGCCTATGTATGCCTGTAGAAGTGTTTCAACAAAAATACATGAAAATATTAATTAATTTGGAAATATTTTCGATGCTTACTGGTTTTTTACCAGTTCATTTTAAGTACGTTAATCTATTTACGCCTATTTTAGGCCTATGTATACCTGTAGAAGTGTTTCAACAAAAATACATGAAAATATTAATTAATTTGGAAATATTTTCGATGCTTACTGGTTTTTTACCAGTTCATTTTAAGTACGTTAATCTATTTTAGTCCTATTTACGCCTATTTTAGGCCTATGTACGCCTGTATATGTGACTTACTATATGCCTTTAAGTCACGTTTCGTAGACTTAAATAAATATAGTTGATGCTTACTGGTTTTTTACCAGTTAATTTTAAGTACGTTAATCTGTTTTAGTCCTATTTACGCCTATTTTAGAACTATGTGCGCCTGAAGAAGTGTTTCAACAAAGAGACATGAAAATATTAATTAATTTGAAAATATTTTCGATGCTTACTGGTTTTTTACCAGTTCATTTTAAGTACGTTAATCTATTTTAGTCCTATTTACGCCTATTTTAGGCCTATGTACGCCTGTATATGTGACTTACTATATGCCTTTAAGTCACGTTTCGTAGACTTAAATAAATATATTTGATGCTTACTGGTTTTTTACCAGTTAATTTTAAGTACGTTAATCTGTTTTAGTCCTATTTACGCCTATTTTAGACCTATGTGAGTCTGAAGAAGTGTTTCAACAAAAATACATGAAAATATTAATTAATTTTGAAATATATTCGATGCTTACTGGTTTTTTTACCGGTTCTTTTTAAGTACGTTAATCTATTTAAGTCCTATGTATGCCTGTAGAAGTGTTTCAACAAAAATACATGAAAATATTAATTAATTTGGAAATATTTTCGATGCTTACTGGTTTTTTACCCGTTCATTTTAAGTACGTTAATCTATTTAAGTCCTATTTACGCCTATTTTAGGCCTTTGTATGCCTGTAGAAGTGTTTCAACAAAAAAAAATGAAAATATTAATGAATTTGGAAATATTTTCGATCCTTACTGGTTTTTTACCAGTTCATTTTAAGTACGTTTATCTATTTTAGTCCTATTTACGCCTATTTCAGGCCCTTGTATGCCTGTAGAAGTGTTTCAACAAAAATACATGAAAATATTTATTAATTTTGAAATATTTTCGATGCTTACTGGTTTTTTACCAGTTCATTTTAAGTACGTTAATCTATTTAAGTCCTATTTACGCCTACTTCAGGCCTATGTATGCCTGTAGAAGTGTTTCAACAAAAATACATGAAAATATTAATTAATTTGGAAATATTTTCGATGCTTTCTGGTTTTTTACCCGTTCATTTTAAGTACGTTAATCTATTTAAGTCCTATTTACGCCTATTTTAGGCCTTTGTATGCCTGTAGAAGTGTTTCAACAAAAAAAATGAAAATATTAATTAATTTGGAAATATTTTCGATGCTTACTGGTTTTTTACCAGTTCATTTTTAGTACGTTAATCTATTTTAGTCCTATTTACGCCTATGTGCGCCTGTAGAAGTGTTTCAACAAAAATACATGAAAATATTAATTAATTTGGAAATATTTTCGATGCTTACTGGTTTTTTACCAGTTCATTTTAAGTACGTTAATCTATTTTAGTCCTATTTACGCCTATGTGCGCCTGTAGAAGTGTTTCAACAAAAATACATGAAAATATTAATTAATTTGGAAATATTTTCGATGCTTACTGGTTTTTTACCAGTTCATTTTAAGTACGTTAATCTATTTTAGTCCTATTAACGCCTATTTTAGGCCTATGTATGCCTGTAGAAGTGTTTCAACAAAAATACATGAAAATATTAATTAATTTTGAAATATTTTCGATGCTTACTGGTTTTTTACCAGTTAATCTGTTTTAGTCCTATTTACGCCTATTTTAGAACTATGTGCGCCTGAAGAAGTGTTTCAACAAAGAGACATGAAAATATTAATTAAATTGAAAATATTTTCGATGCTTACTGGTTTTTTACCAGTTCATTTTAAGTACGTTAATCTATTTTAGTCCTATGTACGCCTGTAGATGTGACTTACTATATGCCTTTAAGTCACGTTTCGTAGACTTAAATAAATATATTTGATGCTTACTGGTTTTTTACCAGTTAATTTTAAGTACGTTAATCTATTTTAGTCCTATTTACGCCTATGTGCGCCTGTAGAAGTGTTTCAACAAAAATACATGAAAATATTAAATAATTTGG
Source organism: Leiobunum rupestre (assembly GCF_980474605.1). NCBI lineage: Eukaryota > Metazoa > Arthropoda > Arachnida > Opiliones > Sclerosomatidae > Leiobunum > Leiobunum rupestre. The sequence goes on along the minus strand of NC_143385.1, from coordinate 33,794,921 downwards.
AAATATTTTCGATGCTTACTGGTTTTTTACCAGTTCATTTTAAGTACGTTAATCTATTTTAGTCCTATTTACGCCTATGTGCGCCTGTAGAAGTGTTTCAACAAAAATACATGAAAATATTAATTAATTTTGAAATATTTCGGATGCTTACTGGTTTTTTATCAGTTCATTTTAAGTACGTTAATCTATTTTAGGCCTATGTATGCCTGTAGAAGTGTTTCAAGAAAAATACATGAAAATATTAATTAATTTGGAAATTTTTTCGATGCTTACTGGTTTTTTACCAGTTCATTTTAAGTACGTTAATCTATTTTAGTCCTATTTACGCCTATGTGCGCCTGTAGAAGTGTTTTAACAAAAATACATGAAAATATTAATTAATTTGGAAATATTTTCGATGCTTTCTGGTTTTTTACCCGTTCATTTTAAGTACGTTAATCTGTTTTAGTCCTATTTACGCCTATTTTAGGCCTATGTATGCCTGTAGAAGTGTTTCAACAAAAATACATGAAAATATTATTTAATTTGGAAATATTTTCGATGCTTACTGGTTTTTTACCAGTTCATTTTAAGTACGTTAATCTATTTTAGTCCTATTTACGCCTATTTTAGGCCTATGTATGCCTGTAGAAGTGTTTCAACGAAAATACATGAAAATATTAATTAATTTGGATATATTTTCGATGCTTACTGGTTTTTTAGCAGTTCAATTTAAGTACGTTAATCTATTTACGCCTATGTGCGCCTGTAGAAGTGTTTCAACAAAAAGACATGCAAATATTAATTAATTTGGAAATATATTCGACGCTCACTGGTTTTTTAACCGGTTCATTTTAAGCACGTTAATCTATTTTAGTCCTATTTACGCCTATTTTAGGCCTATGTATGCCTGTAGAAGTGTTTCAACGAAAATACATGAAAATATTAATTAATTTGGAAATATTTTCGATGCTTACTGGTTTTTTACCAGTTCATTTTAAGAACGATAATCTATTTTAGTCCTATTTACGCCTGTAGAAGTGTTTCAAGAAAAATACATGAAAATATTAATTAATTTGGAAATGTTTTCGATGCTTACTGGTTTTTTACCAGTTCATTTTAAGTACGTTAATCTATTTTAACCCTATTTACGCCTATGTGCGCCTTTAGAAGTGTTTCAACAAAAATACATGAAAATTTTAATTAATTTGGAAATATTTTCGATGCTTACTGGTTTTTTACCAGTTCATTTTAAGTACGTTAATCTATTTTAGTCCTATTTACGCCTATTTTAGGCCTATGTATGCCTGTAGAAGTGTTTCAACAAAAATACATGAAAATATTAATTAATTTGGAAATATTTTCGATGCTTACTGGTTTTTTACCAGTTCATTTTAAGTACGTTAATCTATTTACGCCTATTTTAGGCCTATGTATACCTGTAGAAGTGTTTCAACAAAAATACATGAAAATATTAATTAATTTGGAAATATTTTCGATGCTTACTGGTTTTTTACCAGTTCATTTTAGGTACGTTAATCTATTTTAGTCCTATTTACGCCTATTTTAGGCCTATGTACGCCTGTATATGTGACTTACTATATGCCTTTAAGTCACGTTTCGTAGACTTAAATAAATATAGTTGATGCTTACTGGTTTTTTACCAGTTAATTTTAAGTACGTTAATCTGTTTTAGTCCTATTTACGCCTATTTTAGAACTATGTGCGCCTGAAGAAGTGTTTCAACAAAGAGACATGAAAATATTAATTAATTTGAAAATATTTTCGATGCTTACTGGTTTTTTACCAGTTCATTTTAAGTACGTTTATCTATTTTAGTCCTATTTACGCCTATTTTAGGCCTATGTACGCCTGTATATGTGACTTACTATATGCCTTTAAGTCACGTTTCGTAGACTTAAATAAATATATTTGATGCTTACTGGTTTTTTACCAGTTAATTTTAAGTACGTTAATCTGTTTTAGTCCTATTTACGCCTATTTTAGACCTATGTGAGTCTGAAGAAGTGTTTCAACAAAAATACATGAAAATATTAATTAATTTTGAAATATATTCGATGCTTACTAGTTTTTTTACCGGTTCTTTTTAAGTACGTTAATCTATTTAAGTCCTATGTATGCCTGTAGAAGTGTTTCAACAAAAATACATGAAAATATTAATTAATTTGGAAATATTTTCGATGCTTACTGGTTTTTTACCCGTTCATTTTAAGTACGTTAATCTATTTAAGTCCTATTTACGCCTATTTTAGGCCTTTGTATGCCTGTAGAAGTGTTTCAACAAAAAAAAATGAAAATATTAATGAATTTGGAAATATTTTCGATCCTTACTGGTTTTTTACCAGTTCATTTTAAGTACGTTTATCTATTTTAGTCCTATTTACGCCTATTTCAGGCCCTTGTATGCCTGTAGAAGTGTTTCAACAAAAATACATGAAAATATTAATTAATTTTGAAATATTTTCGATGCTTACTGGTTTTTTACCAGTTCATTTTAAGTACGTTAATCTATTTAAGTCCTATTTACGCCTACTTCAGGCCTATGTATGCCTGTAGAAGTGTTTCAACAAAAATACATGAAAATATTAATTAATTTGGAAATATTTTCGATGCTTTCTGGTTTTTTACCCGTTCATTTTAAGTACGTTAATCTATTTAAGTCCTATTTACGCCTATTTTAGGCCTTTGTATGCCTGTAGAAGTGTTTCAACAAAAAAAATGAAAATATTAATTAATTTGGAAATATTTTCGATGCTTACTGGTTTTTTACCAGTTCATTTTTAGTACGTTAATCTATTTTAGTCCTATTTACGCCTATGTGCGCCTGTAGAAGTGTTTCAACAAAAATACATGAAAATATTAATTAATTTGGAAATATTTTCGATGCTTACTGGTTTTTTACCAGTTCATTTTAAGTACGTTAATCTATTTTAGTCCTATTTACGCCTATGTGCGCCTGTAGAAGTGTTTCAACAAAAATACATGAAAATATTAATTAATTTGAAAATATTTTCGATGCTTACTGGTTTTTTACCAGTTCATTTTAAGTACGTTAATCTATTTTAGTCCTATTAACGCCTATTTTAGGCCTATGTATGCCTGTAGAAGTGTTTCAACAAAAATACATGAAAATATTAATTAATTTTGAAATATTTTCGATGCTTACTGGTTTTTTACCAGTTAATTTTAAGTACGTTAATCTGTTTTAGTCCTATTTACGCCTATTTTAGAACTATGTGCGCCTGAAGAAGTGTTTCAACAAAGAGACATGAAAATATTAATTAAATTGAAAATATTTTCGATGCTTACTGGTTTTTTACCAGTTCATTTTAAGTACGTTAATCTATTTTAGTCCTATGTACGCCTGTAGATGTGACTTACTATATGCCTTTAAGTCACGTTTCGTAGACTTAAATAAATATATTTGATGCTTACTGGTTTTTTACCAGTTAATTTTAAGTACGTTAATCTATTTTAGTCCTATTTACGCCTATGTGCGCCTGTAGAAATGTTTCAACAAAAATACATGAAAATATTAAATAATTTGGAAATATTTTCGATGCTTACTGGTTTTTTACCAGTTCATTTTAAGTACGTTAATCTATTTTAGTCCTATTTACGCCTATGTGCGCCTGTAGAAGTGTTTCAACAAAAATACATGAAAATATTAATTAATTTTGAAATATTTCGGATGCTTACTGGTTTTTTACCAGTTCATTTTAAGTACGTTAATCTATTTTAGGCCTATGTATGCCTGTAGAAGTGTTTCAAGAAAAATACATGAAAATATTAATTAATTTGGAAATTTTTTCGATGCTTACTGGTTTTTTACCAGTTCATTTTAAGTACGTTAATCTATTTTAGTCCTATTTACGCCTATGTGCGCCTTTAGAAGTGTTTCAACAAAAATACATGAAAATTTTAATTAATTTGGAAATATTTTCGATGCTTACTGGTTTTTTACCAGTTCATTTTAAGTACGTTAATCTATTTTAGTCCTATTTACGCCTTTGTGCGCCTGTAGAAGTCGTTCAAGAAAAATACATGAAAATATTAATTAATTTGGAATTATTTTCGATGCTTATTGGTTTTTTACCAGTTAATTTTAAGAACGTTAATCTGTTTTAGTCCTATTTACGCCTATTTCAGGCCTATGTATGCCTGTAGAAGTGTTTCAACAAAAATACATGAAAATATTGATTAATTTGAAAATATTTTCGATAATTACTGGTTTTTTACCAGTTCATTTTAAGTACGTTAATCTATTTTAGTCCTATTTACGCCTATGTGCGCCTGTAGAAGTGTTTCAACAAAAATACATGAAAATATTAATTAATTTGGAAATATTTCGGATACTTACTGGTTTTTTACCAGTTCATTTTAAGTACGTTAATCTATTTTAGGCCTATGTATGCCTGTAGAAGTGTTTCAATAAAAATACATGAAAATATTCATTAATTTGGAAAATTTTTCGATGCTTACTGGTTTTTTACCAGTTCATTTTAAGTACGTTAATCTATTTTAGTCCTATTTACGCCTATGTGCGCCTGTAGAAGTGTTTTAACAAAAATACATGAAAATATTAATTAATTTGGAAATATTTTCGATGCTTTCTGGTTTTTTACCCGTTCATTTTAAGTACGTTAATCTGTTTTAGTCCTATTTACGCCTATTTTAGGCCTATGTGCGCCTGTAGAAGTGTTTTAACAAAAATACATGAAAATATTATTTAATTTGGAAATATTTTCGATGCTTACTGGTTTTTTACCAGTTCATTTTAAGTACGTTAATCTATTTTAGTCCTATGTATGCCTGTAGAAGTGTTTCAACGAAAATACATGAAAATATTAATTAATTTGGATATATTTTCGATGCTTACTGGTTTTTTAGCAGTTCAATTTAAGTACGTTAATCTATTTACGCCTATGTGCGCCTGTAGAAGTGTTTCAACAAAAAGACATGAAAATATTAATTAATTTGGAAATATATTCGACGCTCACTGGTTTTTTAACCGGTTCATTTTAAGCACGTTAATCTATTTTAGTCCTATTTACGCCTATTTTAGGCCTATGTATGCCTGTAGAAGTGTTTCAACGAAAATACATGAAAATATTAATTAATTTGGAAATATTTTCGATGCTTACTGGTTTTTTACCAGTTCATTTTAAGAACGATAATCTATTTTAGTCCTATTTACGCCTGTAGAAGTGTTTCAAGAAAAATACATGAAAATATTAATTAATTTGGAAATGTTTTCGATGCTTACTGGTTTTTTACCAGTTCATTTTAAGTACGTTAATCTATTTTAGTCCTATTTACGCCTATGTCCGCCTTTAGAAGTGTTTCAACAAAAATACATGAAAATTTTAATTAATTTGGAAATATTTTCGATGCTTACTGGTTTTTTACCAGTTCATTTTAAGTACGTTAATCTATTTTAGTCCTATTTACGCCTATGTGCGCCTTTAGAAGTGTTTCAACAAAAATACATGAAAATATTAATTAATTTGGAAATATTTCGGATGCTTACTGGTTTTTTACCAGTTCATTTTAAGTACGTTAATCTATTTTAGTCCTATTTACGCCTATGTGCGCCTTTAGAAGTGTTTCAACAAAAATACATGAAAATTTTTATTAATTTGGAAATATTTTCGATGCTTACTGGTTTTTTACCAGTTCATTTTAAGTACGTTAATCTATTTTTGTCCTATTTACGCCTATTTCAGGCCTATGTATGCCTGTAGAAGTGTTTCAACAAAAATACATGAAAATTTTAATTAATTTGGAAATATTTTCGATGCTTACTGGTTTTTTACCAGTTCATTTTAAGTACGTTAATCTATTTTAGTCCTATTTACGCCTATTTCAGGCCTATGTATGCCTGTAGAAGTGTTTCAACAAAAATACATGAAAATATTAAATAATTTGGAAATATTTTCGATGCTTACTGGTTTTTTACCAGTTCATTTTAAGTACGTTAATCTATTTTAGTCCTATTTACGCCTATGTGCGCCTGTAGAAGTGTTTAAACAAAAATACATGAAAATATTAATTAATTTTGAAATATTTCGGATGCTTACTGGTTTTTTACCAGTTCATTTTAAGTACGTTAATCTATTTTAGGCCTATGTATGCCTGTAGAAGTGTTTCAAGAAAAATACATGAAAATATTAATTAATTTGGAAATTTTTTCGATGCTTACTGGTTTTTTACCAGTTCATTTTAAGTACGTTAAACTATTTTAGTCCTATTTACGCCTATGTGCGCCTGTAGAAGTGTTTTAACAAAAATACATAAAAATATTAATTAATTTGGAAATATTCTCGATGCTTACTGCTTTTTACCAGTTCATTTTAAGTACGTTAATCTATTTTAGTCCTATTTACGCCTATTTTAGACCTATGTACGCCTGTAGATGTGACTTACTATATGCCTTTAAGTCACGTTTCGTAGACTTAAATAAATATATTTGATGCTTACTGGTTTTTTACCAGTTAATTTTAAGTACGTTAATCTGTTTTAGTCCTATTTACGCCTATTTAAGACCTATGTGCGTCTGAAGAAGTGTTTCAACAAAAATACATGAAAATATTAATTAATTTGGAAATATTTTCGATGCTTACTGGTTTTTTACCAGTTCATTTTAAGTACGTTAATCTATTTTATTCCTATGTACGCCTGTAGATGTGACTTACTATATGCCTTTAAGTCACGCTTCGTAGACTTAAATAAATATATTTGATGCTTACTGGTTTTTACCAGTTAATTTTAAGTACGTTAATCTGTTTTAGTCCTATTTACGCCTATTTCAGGCCCTTGCATGCCTGTAGAAGTGTTTCAACAAAAATACATGAAAATATTAATTAATTTGGAAATATTTTCGATGCTTACCGGTTTTTTACCAGTTCATTTTAAGTACGTTAATCTATTTTAGTCCTATTTACGCCTATTTTAGGCCTATGTATGCCTGTAGAAGTGTTTCAACAAAAATACATGATAATATTAATTTATTTGGAAATATTTTCGATGCTTACTGGTTTTTTACCAGCTCATTTTAAGTACGTTAATCTATTTTAGTCCTATTTACGCCTATTTTAGGCCTATGTATGCCTGTAGAAGTGTTTCAACAAAAATACATGAAAATATTAATTAATTTGGAAATATTTTCGATGCTTACTGGTTTTTTACCAGTTCATTTTAAGTACGTTAATCTATTTTAGTCCTATTTACGCCTATGTGCGCCTGTAGAAGTGTTTCAACAAAAATACATGAAAATATTTATGAATTTGGAAATATTTTCGATCCTTACTGGTTTTTTACCAGTTCATTTTAAGTACGTTACTCTATTTTAGTCCTATTTACGCCTATTTCAGGCCCTTGCATGCCTGTAGAAGTGTTTCAACAAAAATACATGAAAATATTAATTAATTTTGAAATATTTTCGATGCTAACTGGTTTTTTACCAGTTCATTTTAAGTACGTTAATCTATTTTAGTCCTATTTACGCCTATGTGCGCCTGTAGAAGTGTTTCAACAAAAATACATGAAAATATTAATTAATTTGGAAATATTTTCGATGCTTACTGGTTTTTTACGAGTTCATTTTAAGTACGTTAATCTATTTTAGTCCTATTTACGCCTATTTTAGGCCTATGTATGCCTGTAGAAGTGTTTCAACAAAAATACATGAAAATATTAATTAATTTGGAAATATTTTCGATGCTTACTGGTTTTTTACCAGTTCATTTTAAGTACGTTAATCTATTTAAGTCCTATGTATGCCTGTAGAAGTGTTTCAACAAAAATACATGATAATATTAATTTATTTGGAAATATTTTCGATGCTTACTGGTTTTTTACCAGCTCATTTTAAGTACGTTAAACTATTTTAGTCCTATTTACGCCTATTTTAGGCCTTTGTATGCCTGTAGAAGTGTTTCAACAAAAATACATGAAAATATTAATTAATTTTGAAATATTTTCGATGCTTACTGGTTTTTTACCAGTTCATTTTAAGTACGTTAATCTATTTTAGTCCTATTTACGCCTGTAGAAATGTTTCAACAAAAATACATGAAAATATTAATTAATTTTGAAATATTTTCGATGCTTACTGGTTTTTTACCAGTCCATTTTAAGTACGTTAATCTATTTTAGTCCTATTTACGCCTATGTGCGCCTGTAGAAGTGTTTCAACAAAAATACATGAAAATATTAATTAATTTGGAAATATTTTCGATGCTTACCGGTTTTTTACCAGTTAATTTTAAGTACGTTAATCTGTTTTAGTCCTATTTACGCCTATTTTAGACCTATGTGAGTCTGAAGAAGTGTTTCAACAAAAAAAAATGAAAATATTAATGAATTTGGAAATATTTTCGATCCTTACTGGTTTTTTACCAGTTCATTTTAAGTACGTTTATCTATTTTAGTCCTATTTACGCCTATTTCAGGCCCTTGTATGCCTGTAGAAGTGTTTCAACAAAAATACATGAAAATATTAATTAATTTTGAAATATTTTCGATGCTTACTGGTTTTTTACCAGTTCATTTTAAGTACGTTAATCTATTTAAGTCCTATTTACGGCTTCTTCAGGCCTATGTATGCCTGTAGAAGTGTTTCAACAAAAATACATGAAAATATTAATTAATTTGGAAATATTTTCGATGCTTTCTGGTTTTTTACCCGTTCATTTTAAGTACGTTAATCTATTTAAGTCCTATTTACGCCTATGTGCGCCTGTAGAAGTGTTTCAACAAAAAGACATGAAAATATTAATTAATTTGGAAATATTTTCGATGCTTACTGGTTTTTTACCAGTTCATTTTAAGTACGTTAATCTATTTTAGTCCTATGTACGCCTGTATATGTGACTTACTATATGCCTTTAAGTCACGTTTCGTAGACTTAAATAAATATATTTGATGCTTACTGGTTTTTTACCAGTTCATTTTAAGTACGTTAATCTATTTTAGTCCTATGTACGCCTGTAGATGTGACTTACTATATGCCTTTAAGTCACGTTTCGTAGACTTAAATAAATATATTTGATGCTTACTGGTTTTTTACCAGTTAATTTTAAGTACGTTAATCTATTTTAGTCCTATTTACGCCTATGTGCGCCTGTAGAAGTGTTTCAACAAAAATACATGAAAATATTAATTAATTTGGAAATATTTTCGATGCTTACTGGTTTTTTACCAGTTCATTTTAAGTACGTTAATCTATTTTAGTCCTATTTACGCCTATGTGCGCCTGTAGAAGTGTTTCAACAAAAATACATGAAAATATTAATTAATTTGGAAATATTTTCGATGCTTACTGGTTTTTTACCAGTTCATTTTAAGTACGTTAATCTATTTTAGTCCTATTTACGCCTATTTTAGGCCTATGTATGCCTGTAGAAGTGTTTCAACAAAAATACATGAAAATATTAATTAATTTGGAAATATTTTCGATGCTTACTGGTTTTTTACCAGTTCATTTTAAGTACGTTAATCTATTTACACCTATTTTAGGCCTATGTATGCCTGTAGAAGTGTTTCAACAAAAATACATGATAATATTAATTAATTTGGAAATATTTTCGATGCTTACTGGTTTTTTACCAGTTCATTTTAAGTACGTTAATCTATTTTAGTCCTATTTACGCCTATTTTAGGCCTATATACGCCTGTATATGTGACTTACTATATGCCTTTAAGTCACGTTTCGTAGACTTAAATAAATATATTTGATGCTTACTGGTTTTTTACCAGTTAATTTTAAGTACGGTAATCTGTTTTAGTCCTATTTACGCCTATTTTAGACCTATGTGCGCCTGAAGAAGTGTTTCAACAAAAAGACATGAAAATATTAATTAATTTGGAAATATTTTCGATGCTTACTGGTTTTTTACCAGTTCATTTTAAGTACGTTAATCTATTTGAGTCCTATTTACGCCTATTTTAGGCCTATGTATGCCTGTAGAAGTGTTTCAACAAAAATACATGAAAATATTAATTAATTTGGAAATATATTTGATGCTTACTGGTTTTTTATCAGTTCATTTTAAGTACGTTAATCTATTTTAGTCCTATTTACGCCTATTTTAGGCCTATGTATGCCTGTAGAAGTTTTTCAACAAAAATACATGAAAATATTAATTAATTTTGAAATATTTTCGATGCTTACTGGTTTTTTACCAGTTCATTTTAAGTACGTTAATCTATTTTAGTCCTATTTACGCCTATTTTAGGCCTATGTATGCCTGTAGAAGTTTTTCAACAAAAATACATGAAAATATTAATTAATTTTGAAATATTTTCGATGCTTACTGGTTTTTTACCAGTTCATTTTAAGTACGTTAATCTATTTTAGTCCTATTTACGCTTATGTGCGCCTGTGGAAGTGTTTCAACAAAAATACATGAAAATATTAATTAATTTGGAAATATTTTCGATGCTTACTGGTTTTTTACCAGTTCATTTTAAGTACGTTAATCTATTTACACCTATTTTAGGCCTATGTATGCCTGTAGAAGTGTTTCAACAAAAATACATGATAATATTAATTAATTTGGAAATATTTTCGATGCTTACTGGTTTTTTACCAGTTCATTTTAAGTACGTTAATCTATTTTAGTCCTATTTACGCCTATTTTAGGCCTATATACGCCTGTATATGTGACTTACTATATGCCTTTAAGTCACGTTTCGTAGACTTAAATAAATATATTTGATGCTTACTGGTTTTTTACCAGTTAATTTTAAGTACGGTAATCTGTTTTAGTCCTATTTACGCCTATTTTAGACCTATGTGCGCCTGAAGAAGTGTTTCAACAAAAAGACATGAAAATATTAATTAATTTGGAAATATTTTCGATGCTTACTGGTTTTTTACCAGTTCATTTTAAGTACGTTAATCTATTTGAGTCCTATTTACGCCTATTTTAGGCCTATGTATGCCTGTAGAAGTGTTTCAACAAAAATACATGAAAATATTAATTAATTTGGAAATATATTTGATGCTTACTGGTTTTTTATCAGTTCATTTTAAGTACGTTAATCTATTTTAGTCCTATTTACGCCTATTTTAGGCCTATGTATGCCTGTAGAAGTTTTTCAACAAAAATACATGAAAATATTAATTAATTTTGAAATATTTTCGATGCTTACTGGTTTTTTACCAGTTCATTTTAAGTACGTTAATCTATTTTAGTCCTATTTACGCCTATTTTAGGCCTATGTATGCCTGTAGAAGTTTTTCAACAAAAATACATGAAAATATTAATTAATTTTGAAATATTTTCGATGCTTACTGGTTTTTTACCAGTTCATTTTAAGTACGTTAATCTATTTTAGTCCTATTTACGCTTATGTGCGCCTGTGGAAGTGTTTCAACAAAAATACATGAAAATATTAATTAATTTGGAAATATTTTCGATGCTTACTGGTTTTTTACCAGTTCATTTTAAGTACGTTAATCTATTTTAGTCCTATTTACGCCTATTTTAGGCCTATGTATGCCTGTAGAAGTGTTTCAACAAAAATACATCAAAATAATAAATTTGGAAATATTTTCGATGCTTACTGGTTTATTACCAGTTCATTTTAATTATGTTTATCTATTTTAGTCCTATGTGCGCCTGTAGAAGTGTTTCAACAAAAATACATGAAAATATTAATTAATTTGGAAATATTTTCGATGCTTACTGTATTTTTTACCAGTTCATTTTAAGTACGTTAATCTATTTTAGTCCTATTTACGCCTATGTGCGCCTGTAGAAGTGTTTCAACAAAAAGACATGAAAATATTAATTAATTTGGAAATATATTCGATGCTCACTGGTTTTTTTACCGGTTCATTTTAAGTACGTTAATCTATTTTAATCCTATTTACGCCTATTTTAGGCCTATGTATGCCTGTAGAAGTGTTTCAACGAAAATACATGAAAATATTAATTAATTTGGAAATATTTTCGATGCTTACTGGTTTTTTACCAGTTCATTTTAAGTACGATAATATATTTTAGTCCTATTTACGCCTGTAGAAGTGTTTCAAGAAAAATACATCAAAATAATAAATTTGGAAATATTTTCGATGCTTACTGGTTTATTACCAGTTCATTTTAATTATGTTTATCTATTTTAGTCCTATTTACGCCTATGTGCGCCTGTAGAAGTGTTTCAACAAAAATACATGAAAATATTAATTAATTTGGAAATATTTTCGATGCTTACTGTATTTTTTACCAGTTCATTTTAAGTACGTTAATCTATTTTAGTCCTATTTACGCCTATGTGCGCCTGTAGAAGTGTTTCAACAAAAAGACATGAAAATATTAATTAATTTGGAAATATATTCGATGCTCACTGGTTTTTTTACCGGTTCATTTTAAGTACGTTAATCTATTTTAATCCTATTTACGCCTATTTTAGGCCTATGTATGCCTGTAGAAGTGTTTCAACGAAAATACATGAAAATATTAATTAATTTGGAAATATTTTCGATGCTTACTGGTTTTTTACCAGTTCATTTTAAGTACGATAATATATTTTAGTCCTATTTACGCCTGTAGAAGTGTTTCAAGAAAAATACATGAAAATATTAATTAATTTGGAAATGTTTTCGATGCTTACTGGTTTTTACCAGTTCATTTTAAGTACGTTAATCTGTTTTAGTCCTATTTACGCCTATTTTAGACCTATAAACGCCTGTAGATGTGACTTACTATATGCCTTTAAGTCACGTTTCGTAGACTTAAATAAATATATTTGATGCTTACTGGTTTTTAACCAGTTAATTTTAAGTACGTTAATCTGTTTTAGTCCTATTTACGCCTATTTTAGACCTATGTGCGCCTGAAGAAGTGTTTCAACAAAAAGACATGAAAATATTAATTAATTTGGAAATATTTTCGATGCTTACTGGTTTTTTACCAGTTCATTTTAAGTACGTTAATCTATTTTAGTCCTATGTACGCCTGTAGATGTGACTTACTATATGCCTTTAAGTCACGTTTCGTAGACTTAAATAAATATATTTGAGGCTTACTGGTTTTTTACCAGTTAATTTTAAGTACGTTAATCTGTTTTAGTCCTATTTACGCCTTTTTTAGACCTATGTGCGCCTGAAGAAGTGTTTCAACAAAAAGACATGAAAATACTAATTAATTTTGAAATATATTCGATGCTTACTGGTTTTTTACCAGTTCATTTTAAGTACGTTAATCTATTTTAGTCCTATTTACGCCTATTTTAGGCCTATGTACGCCTGTATATGTGACTTACTATATGCCTTTAAGTCACGTTTCGTAGACTTAAATAAATATATTTGATGCTTACTGGTTTTTTACCAGTTAATTTTAAGTACGTTAATCTGTTTTAGTCCTATTTACGCCTATTTTAGACCTATGTGAGTCTGAAGAAGTGTTTCAACAAAAATACATGAAAATATTAATTAATTTTGAAATATATTCGATGCTTACTGGTTTTTTTACCGGTTCTTTTTAAGTACGTTAATCTATTTAAGTCCTATGTATGCCTGTAGAAGTGTTTCAACAAAAATACATGAAAATATTAATTAATTTGGAAATATTTTCGATGCTTACTGGTTTTTTACCCGTTCATTTTAAGTACGTTAATCTATTTAAGTCCTATTTACGCCTATTTTAGGCCTTTGTATGCCTGTAGAAGTGTTTCAACAAAAAAAAATGAAAATATTAATGAATTTGGAAATATTTTCGATCCTTACTGGTTTTTTACCAGTTCATTTTAAGTACGTTTATCTATTTTAGTCCTATTTACGCCTATTTCAGGCCCTTGTATGCCTGTAGAAGTGTTTCAACAAAAATACATGAAAATATTAATTAATTTGGAAATATTTTCGATGCTTTCTGGTTTTTTACCCGTTCATTTTAAGTACGTTAATCTATTTAAGTCCTATTTACGCCTATTTTAGGCCTTTGTATGCCTGTAGAAGTGTTTCAACAAAAAAAATGAAAATATTAATTAATTTGGAAATATTTTCGATGCTTACTGGTTTTTTACCAGTTCATTTTTAGTACGTTAATCTATTTTAGTCCTATTTACGCCTATGTGCGCCTGTAGAAGTGTTTCAACAAAAATACATGAAAATATTAATTAATTTGGAAATATTTTCGATGCTTACTGGTTTTTTACCAGTTCATTTTAAGTACGTTAATCTATTTTAGTCCTATTAACGCCTATTTTAGGCCTATGTATGCCTGTAGAAGTGTTCCAACAAAAATACATGAAAATATTAATTAATTTTGAAATATTTTCGATGCTTACTGGTTTTTTACCAGTTAATTTTAAGTACGTTAATCTGTTTTAGTCCTATTTACGCCTATTTTAGAACTATGTGCGCCTGAAGAAGTGTTTCAACAAAGAGACATGAAAATATTAATTAAATTGAAAATATTTTCGATGCTTACTGGTTTTTTACCAGTTCATTTTAAGTACGTTAATCTATTTTAGTCCTATGTACGCCTGTAGATGTGACTTACTATATGCCTTTAAGTCACGTTTCGTAGACTTAAATAAATATATTTGATGCTTACTGGTTTTTTACCAGTTAATTTTAAGTACGTTAATCTATTTTAGTCCTATTTACGCCTATGTGCGCCTGTAGAAGTGTTTCAACAAAAATACATGAAAATATTAAATAATTTGGAAATATTTTCGATGCTTACTGGTTTTTTACCAGTTCATTTTAAGTACGTTAATCTATTTTAGTCCTATTTACGCCTATGTGCGCCTGTAGAAGTGTTTCAACAAAAATACATGTAAATATTAATTAATTTTGAAATATTTCGGATGCTTACTGGTTTTTTACCAGTTCATTTTAAGTACGTTAATCTATTTTAGGCCTATGTATGCCTGTAGAAGTGTTTCAAGAAAAATACATGAAAATATTAATTAATTTGGAAATTTTTTCGATGCTTACTGGTTTTTTACCAGTTCATTTTAAGTACGTTAATCTATTTTAGTCCTATTTACGCCTATGTGCGCCTTTAGAAGTGTTTCAACAAAAATACATGAAAATTTTAATTAATTTGGAAATATTTTCGATGCTTACTGGTTTTTTACCAGTTCATTTTAAGTACGTTAATCTATTTTAGTCCTATTTACGCCTTTGTGCGCCTGTAGAAGTCGTTCAAGAAAAATACATGAAAATATTAATTAATTTGGAATTATTTTCGATGCTTATTGGTTTTTTACCAGTTAATTTTAAGAACGTTAATCTGTTTTAGTCCTATTTACGCCTATTTCAGGCCTATGTATGCCTGTAGAAGTGTTTCAACAAAAATACATGAAAATATTGATTAATTTGGAAATATTTTCGATACTTACTGGTTTTTTACCAGTTGATTTTTAGTACGTTAATCTATTTTAGTCCTATTTACGCCTATGTGCGCCTTTAGAAGTGTTTCAACAAAAATACATGAAAATATTAATTAATTTGGAAATATTTCGGATGCTTACTGGTTTTTTACCAGTTCATTTTAAGTACGTTAATCTATTTTAGGCCTATGTATGCCTGTAGAAGTGTTTCAATAAAAATACATGAAAATATTCATTAATTTGGAAATTTTTTCGATGCTTACTGGTTTTTTACCAGTTCATTTTAAGTACGTTAATCTATTTTAGTCCTATTTACGCCTATGTGCGCCTGTAGAAGTGTTTTAACAAAAATACATGAAAATATTAATTAATTTGGAAATATTTTCGATAATTTCTGGTTTTTTACCCGTTCATTTTAAGTACGTTAATCTGTTTTAGTCCTATTTACGCCTATTTTAGGCCTATGTATGCCTGTAGAAGTGTTTCAACAAAAATACATGAAAATATTATTTAATTTGGAAATATTTTCGATGCTTACTGGTTTTTTACCAGTTCATTTTAAGAACGTTAATCTATTTTAGTCCTATTTACGCCTATTTTAGGCCTATGTATGCCTGTAGAAGTGTTTCAACGAAAATACATGAAAATATTAATTAATTTGGATATATTTTCGATGCTTACTGGTTTTTTAGCAGTTCAATTTAAGTACGTTAATCTATTTACGCCTATGTGCGCCTGTAGAAGTGTTTCAACAAAAAGACATGAAAATATTAATTAATTTGGAAATATATTCGACGCTCACTGGTTTTTTAACCGGTTCATTTTAAGCACGATAATCTATTTTAGTCCTATTTACGCCTATTTTAGGCCTATGTATGCCTGTAGAAGTGTTTCAACGAAAATACATGAAAATATTAATTAATTTGGAAATATTTTCGATGCTTACTGGTTTTTTACCAGTTCATTTTAAGAACGATAATCTATTTTAGTCCTATTTACGCCTGTAGAAGTGTTTCAAGAAAAATACATGAAAATATTAATTAATTTGGAAATGTTTTCGATGCTTACTGGTTTTTTACCAGTTCATTTTAAGTACGTTAATCTATTTTAGTCCTATTTACGCCTATGTGCGCCTTTAGAAGTGTTTCAACAAAAATACATGAAAATTTTAATTAATTTGGAAATATTTTCGATGCTTACTGGTTTTTTACCAGTTCATTTTAAGTACGTTAATCTATTTTAGTCCTATTTACGCCTATGTGCGCCTTTAGAAGTGTTTCAACAAAAATACATGAAAATATTAATTAATTTGGAAATATTTCGGATGCTTACTGGTTTCTTACCAGTTCATTTTAAGTACGTTAATCTATTTTAGTCCTATTTACGCCTATGTGCGCCTTTAGAAGTGTTTCAACAAAAATACATGAAAATATTTATTAATTTGGAAATATTTTCGATGCTTACTGGTTTTTTACCAGTTCATTTTAAGTACGTTAATCTATTTTAGTCCTATTTACGCCTATTTCAGGCCTATGTATGCCTGTAGAAGTGTTTCAACAAAAATACATGAAAATATTAAATAATTTGGAAATATTTTCGATGCTTACTGGTTTTTTACCAGTTCATTTTAAGTACGTTAATCTATTTTAGTCCTATTTACGCCTATGTGCGCCTGTAGAAGTGTTTAAACAAAAATACATGAAAATATTAATTAATTTTGAAATATTTCGGATGCTTACTGGTTTTTTACCAGTTCATTTTAAGTACGTTAATCTATTTTAGGCCTATGTATGCCTGTAGAAGTGTTTCAAGAAAAATACATGAAAATATTAATTAATTTGGAAATTTTTTCGATGCTTACTGGTTTTTTACCAGTTCATTTTAAGTACGTTAAACTATTTTAGTCCTATTTACGCCTATGTGCGCCTGTAGAAGTGTTTTAACAAAAATACATAAAAATATTAATTAATTTGGAAATATTCTCGATGCTTACTGCTTTTTACCAGTTCATTTTAAGTACGTTAATCTATTTTAGTCCTATTTACGCCTATTTTAGACCTATGTACGCCTGTAGATGTGACTTACTATATGCCTTTAAGTCACGTTTCGTAGACTTAAATAAATATATTTGATGCTTACTGGTTTTTTACCAGTTAATTTTAAGTACGTTAATCTGTTTTAGTCCTATTTACGCCTATTTAAGACCTATGTGCGCCTGAAGAAGTGTTTCAACAAAAATACATGAAAATATTAATTAATTTGAAAATATTTTCGATGCTTACTGGTTTTTTACCAGTTCATTTTAAGTACGTTAATCTATTTTATTCCTATGTACGCCTGTAGATGTGACTTACTATATGCCTTTAAGTCACGTTTCGTAGACTTAAATAAATATATTTGATGCTTACTGGATTTTACCAGTTAATTTTAAGTACGTTAATCTGTTTTAGTCCTATTTACGCCTATTTTAGACCTATGTGCGCCTGAAGAAGTGCTTCAACAAAAAGACATGAAAATATTAATTAATTTTGAAATATATTCGATGCTTACTGGTTTTTTTACCGGTTCATTTTAAGAACGTTAATCTATTTAAGTCCTATTTACGCCTATTTTAGGCCTATGTATGCCTGTAGAAGTGTTTCAACAAAAATACATGATAATATTAATTTATTTGGAAATATTTTCGATGCTTACTGGTTTTTTACCAGCTCATTTTAAGTACGTTAATCTATTTTAGTCCTATTTACGCCTATTTTAGGCCTATGTATGCCTGTAGAAGTGTTTCAACAAAAATACATGAAAATATTAATTAATTTGGAAATATTTTCGATGCTTAATGGTTTTTTACCAGTTCATTTTAAGTACGTTAATCTATTTTAGTCCTATTTACGCCTATGTGCGCCTGTAGAAGTGTTTCAACAAAAATACATGAAAATATTTATGAATTTGGAAATATTTTCGATCCTTACTGGTTTTTTACCAGTTCATTTTAAGTACGTTAATCTATTTTAGTCCTATTTACGCCTATGTGCGCCTGTAGAAGTGTTTCAACAAAAATACATGTAAATATTAATTAATTTGGAAATATTTTCGATGCTTACTGGTTTTTTACGAGTTCATTTTAAGTACGTTAATCTATTTTAGTCCTATTTACGCCTATTTTAGTCCTATTTACGCCTGTAGAAATGTTTCAACAAAAATACATGAAAATATTAATTAATTTTGAAATATTTTCGATGCTTACTGGTTTTTTACCAGTTCATTTTAAGTACGTTAATCTATTTTAGTCCTATTTACGCCTATTTTAGGCCTATGTACGCCTGTATATGTGACTTACTATATGCCTTTAAGTCACGTTTCGTAGACTTAAATAAATATATTTGATGCTTACTGGTTTTTTACCAGTTAATTTTAAGTACGTTAATCTGTTTTAGTCCTATTTACGCCTATTTTAGACCTATGTGAGTCTGAAGAAGTGTTTCAACAAAAATACATGAAAATATTAATTAATTTTGAAATATATTCGATGCTTACTGGTTTTTTTACCCGTTCATTTTAAGTACGTTAATCTATTTAAGTCCTATTTACGCCTATTTTAGCCTTTGTATGCCTGTAGAAGTGTTTCAACAAAAAAAAATGAAAATATTAATGAATTTGGAAATATTTTCGATCCTTACTGGTTTTTTACCAGTTCATTTTAAGTACGTTTATCTATTTTAGTCCTATTTACGCCTATTTCAGGCCCTTGTATGCCTGTAGAAGTGTTTCAACAAAAATACATGAAAATATTAATTAATTTTGAAATATTTTCGATGCTTACTGGTTTTTTACCAGTTCATTTTAAGTACGTTAATCTATTTAAGTCCTATTTACGGCCTATTTTAGGCCTTTGTATGCCTGTAGAAGTGTTTCAACAAAAAAAAATGAAAATATTAATTAATTTGGAAATATTTTCGATGCTTACTGGTTTTTTACCAGTTGATTTTTAGTACGTTAATCTATTTTAGTCCTATTTACGCCTATGTGCGCCTTTAGAAGTGTTTCAACAAAAATACATGAAAATATTAATTAATTTGGAAATATTTTCGATGCTTACTGGTTTTTTACCAGTTCATTTTAAGTACGTTAATCTATTTTAGTCCTATTTACGCCTATGTGCGCCTGTAGAAGTGTTTCAACAAAAATTCATGAAAATATTAATTAATTTGGAAATATTTTCGATGCTTACTGGTTTTTACCAGTTCATTTTAAGTACGTTAATCTATTTTAGTCCTATTAACGCCTATTTTAGGCCTATGTATGCCTGTAGAAGTGTTTCAACAAAAATACATGAAAATATTAATTAATTTGGAAATATTTTCGATGCTTACTGGTTTTTTACCAGTTAATTTTAAGTACGTTAATCTGTTTTAGTCCTATTTACGCCTATTTTAGAACTATGTGCGCCTGAAGAAGTGTTTCAACAAAGAGACATGAAAATATTAATTTAATTGAAAATATTTTCGATGCTTACTGGTTTTTTACCAGTTCAATTTAAGTACGTTAATCTATTTTAGTCCTATGTACGCCTGTAGATGTGACTTACTATATGCCTTTAAGTCACGTTTCGTAGACTTAAATAAATATATTTGATGCTTACTGGTTTTTTACCAGTTAATTTTAAGTACGTTAATCTATTTTAGTCCTATTTACGCCTATGTGCGCCTGTAGAAGTGTTTCAACAAAAATACATGAAAATATTAATTAATTTGGAAATATTTTCGATGCTTACTGGTTTTTTACCAGTTCATTTTAAGTACGTTAATCTATTTTAGTCCTATTTACGCCTATGTGCGCCTGTAGAAGTGTTTCAACAAAAATACATGAAAATATTAATTAATTTGGAAATATTTTCGATGCTTACTGGTTTTTTACCAGTTCATTTTAAGTACGTTAATCTATTTTAGTCCTATTTACGCCTATTTTAGGCCTATATACGCCTGTATATGTGACTTACTATATGCCTTTAAGTCACGTTTCGTAGACTTAAATAAATATATTTGATGCTTACTGGTTTTTTACCAGTTAATTTTAAGTACGGTAATCTGTTTTAGTCCTATTTACGCCTATTTTAGACCTATGTGCGCCTGAAGAAGTGTTTCAACAAAAAGACATGAAAATATTAATTAATTTGGAAATATTTTCGATGCTTACTGGTTTTTTACCGGTTCATTTTAAGTACGTTAATCTATTTGAGTCCTATTTACGCCTATTTTAGGCCTATGTATGCCTGTAGAAGTGTTTCAACAAAAATACATGAAAATATTAATTAATTTGGAAATATATTTGATGCTTACTGGTTTTTTATCAGTTCATTTTAAGTACGTTAATCTATTTTAGTCCTATTTACGCCTATTTTAGGCCTATGTATGCCTGTAGAAGTTTTTCAACAAAAATACATGAAAATATTAATTAATTTTGAAATATTTTCGATGCTTACTGGTTTTTTACCAGTTCATTTTAAGTACGTTAATCTATTTTAGTCCTATTTACGCCTATTTTAGGCCTATGTATGCCTGTAGAAGTTTTTCAACAAAAATACATGAAAATATTAATTAATTTTGAAATATTTTCGATGCTTACTGGTTTTTTACCAGTTCATTTTAAGTACGTTAATCTATTTTAGTCCTATTTACGCTTATGTGCGCCTGTGGAAGTGTTTCAACAAAAATACATGAAAATATTAATTAATTTGGAAATATTTTCGATGCTTACTGGTTTTTTACCAGTTCATTTTAAGTACGTTAATCTATTTTAGTCCTATTTACGCCTATTTTAGGCCTATGTATGCCTGTAGAAGTGTTTCAACAAAAATACATCAAAATAATAAATTTGGAAATATTTTCGATGCTTACTGGTTTATTACCAGTTCATTTTAATTATGTTAATCTATTTTAGTCCTATTTACGCCTATGTGCGCCTGTAGAAGTGTTTCAACAAAAATACATGAAAATATTAATTAATTTGGAAATATTTTCGATGCTTACTCGTTTTTTACCAGTTCATTTTAATTACTTTAATCTATTTTAGTCCTATTTACGCCTATGTGCGCCTGTAGAAGTGTTTCAACAAAAAGACATGAAAATATTAATTAATTTGGAAATATATTCGATGCTCACTGGTTTTTTTACCGGTTCATTTTAAGTACGTTAATCTATTTTAGTCCTATTTACGCCTATTTTAGGCCTATGTATGCCTGTAGAAGTGTTTCAACGAAAATACATGAAAATATTAATTAATTTGGAAATATTTTCGATGCTTACTGGTTTTTTACCAGTTCATTTTAAGTACGATAATATATTTTAGTCCTATTTACGCCTGTAGAAGTGTTTCAAGAAAAATACATGAAAATATTAATTAATTTGGAAATGTTTTCGATGCTTACTGGTTTTTTACCAGTTCATTTTAAGTACGTTAATCTGTTTTAGTCCTATTTACGCCTATTTTAGACCTATAAACGCCTGTAGATGTGACTTACTATATGCCTTTAAGTCACGTTTCGTAGACTTAAATAAATATATTTGATGCTTACTGGTTTTTAACCAGTTAATTTTAAGTACGTTAATCTGTTTTAGTCCTATTTACGCCTATTTTAGACCTATGTGCGCCTGAAGAAGTGTTTCAACAAAAAGACATTAAAATATTAATTAATTTGGAAATATTTTCGATGCTTACTGGTTTTTTACCAGTTCATTTTAAGTACGTTAATCTATTTTAGTCCTATGTACGCCTGTAGATGTGACTTACTATATGCCTTTAAGTCACGTTTCGTAGACTTAAATAAATATATTTGAGGCTTACTGGTTTTTTACCAGTTAATTTTAAGTACGTTAATCTGTTTTAGTCCTATTTACGCCTATTTTAGACCTATGTGCGCCTGAAGAAGTGTTTCAACAAAAAGACATGAAAATACTAATTAATTTTGAAATATATTCGATGCTTACTGGTTTTTTACCAGTTCATTTTAAGTACGTTAATCTATTTTAGTCCTATGTACGCCTGTAGATGTGACTTACTATATGCCTTTAAGTCACGTTTCGTAGACTTAAATAAATATATTTGAGGCTTACTGGTTTTTTACCAGTTAATTTTAAGTACGTTAATCTGTTTTAGTCCTATTTACGCCTATTTTAGACCTATGTGCGCCTGAAGAAGTGTTTCAACAAAAAGACATGAAAATACTAATTAATTTTGAAATATATTCGATGCTTACTGGTTTTTTACCAGTTCATTTTAAGTACGTTAATCTATTTTAGTCCTATTTACGCCTATTTTAGGCCTATGTACGCCTGTATATGTGACTTACTATATGCCTTTAAGTCACGTTTCGTAGACTTAAATAAATATATTTGATGCTTACTGGTTTTTTACCAGTTAATTTTAAGTACGTTAATCTGTTTTAGTCCTATTTACGCCTATTTTAGACCTATCTTAGTCTGAAGAAGTGTTTCAACAAAAATACATGAAAATATTAATTAATTTTGAAATATATTCGATGCTTACTGGTTTTTTTACCGGTTCTTTTTAAGTACGTTAATCTATTTAAGTCCTATGTATGCCTGTAGAAGTGTTTCAACAAAAATACATGAAAATATTAATTAATTTGGAAATATTTTCGATGCTTACTGGTTTTTTACCCGTTCATTTTAAGTACGTTAATCTATTTAAGTCCTATTTACGCCTATTTTAGGCCTTTGTATGCCTGTAGAAGTGTTTCAACAAAAAAAAATGAAAATATTAATGAATTTGGAAATATTTTCGATCCTTACTGGTTTTTTACCAGTTCATTTTAAGTACGTTTATCTATTTTAGTCCTATTTACGCCTATTTCAGGCCCTTGTATGCCTGTAGAAGTGTTTCAACAAAAATACATGAAAATATTAATTAATTTTGAAATATTTTCGATGCTTACTGGTTTTTTACCAGTTCATTTTAAGAACGTTAATCTATTTAAGTCCTATTTACGCCTACTTCAGGCCTATGTATGCCTGTAGAAGTGTTTCAACAAAAATACATGAAAATATTAATTAATTTGGAAATATTTTCGATGCTTTCTGGTTTTTTACCCGTTCATTTTAAGTACGTTAATCTATTTAAGTCCTATTTACGCCTATTTTAGGCCTTTGTATGCCTGTAGAAGTGTTTCAACAAAAAAAATGAAAATATTAATTAATTTGGAAATATTTTCGATGCTTACTGGTTTTTTACCAGTTCATTTTTAGTACGTTAATCTATTTTAGTCCTATTTACGCCTATGTGCGCCTGTAGAAGTGTTTCAACAAAAATACATGAAAATATTAATTAATTTGGAAATATTTTCGATGCTTACTGGTTTTTTACCAGTTCATTTTAAGTACGTTAATCTATTTTAGTCCTATTTACGCCTATGTGCGCCTGTAGAAGTGTTTCAACAAAAATACATGAAAATATTAATTAATTTGGAAATATTTTCGATGCTTACTGGTTTTTTACCAGTTCATTTTAAGTACGTTAATCTATTTTAGTCCTATTAACGCCTATTTTAGGCCAATGTATGCCTGTAGAAGTGTTTCAACAAAAATACATGAAAATATTAATTAATTTTGAAATATTTTCGATGCTTACTGGTTTTTTACCAGTTAATTTTAAGTACGTTAATCTGTTTTAGTCCTATTTACGCCTGTAGATGTGACTTACTATATGCCTTTAAGTCACGTTTCGTAGACTTAAATAAATATATTTGATGCTTACTGGTTTTTTACCAGTTAATTTTAAGTACGTTAATCTATTTTAGTCCTATTTACGCCTATGTGCGCCTGTAGAAGTGTTTCAACAAAAATACATGAAAATATTAAATAATTTGGAAATATTTTCGATGCTTACTGGTTTTTTACCAGTTCATTTTAAGTACGTTAATCTATTTTAGTCCTATTTACGCCTATGTGCGCCTGTAGAAGTGTTTCAACAAAAATACATGAAAATATTAATTAATTTTGAAATATTTCGGATGCTTACTGGTTTTTTACCAGTTCATTTTAAGTACGTTAATATATTTTAGGCCTATGTATGCCTGTAGAAGTGTTTCAAGAAAAATACATGAAAATATTAATTAATTTGGAAATTTTTTCGATGCTTACTGGTTTTTTACCAGTTCATTTTAAGTACGTTAATCTATTTTAGTCCTATTTACGCCTATGTGCGCCTTTAGAAGTGTTTCAACAAAAATACATGAAAATTTTAATTAATTTGGAAATATTTTCGATGCTTACTGGTTTTTTACCAGTTCATTTTAAGTACGTTAATCTATTTTAGTCCTATTTACGCCTTTGTGCGCCTGTAGAAGTCGTTCAAGAAAAATACATGAAAATATTAATTAATTTGGAATTATTTTCGATGCTTATTGGTTTTTTACCAGTTAATTTTAAGAACGTTAATCTGTTTAAGTCCTATTTACGCCTATTTCAGGCCTATGTATGCCTGTAGAAGTGTTTCAACAAAAATACATGAAAATATTGATTAATTTGGAAATATTTTCGATACTTACTGGTTTTTTACCAGTTCATTTTAAGTACGTTAATCTATTTTAGTCCTATTTACGCCTATGTGCGCCTGTAGAAGTGTTTCAACAAAAATACATGAAAATATTAATTAATTTGGAAATATTTCGGATGCTTACTGGTTTTTTACCAGTTCATTTTAAGTACGTTAATCTATTTTAGGCCTATGTATGCCTGTAGAAGTGTTTCAATAAAAATACATGAAAATATTCATTAATTTGGAAATTTTTTCGATGCTTACTGGTTTTTTACCAGTTCATTTTAAGTACGTTAATCTATTTTAGTCCTATTTACGCCTATGTGCGCCTGTAGAAGTGTTTTAACAAAAATACATGAAAATATTAATTAATTTGGAAATATTTTCGATGCTTTCTGGTTTTTTACCCGTTCATTTTAAGTACGTTAATCTGTTTTAGTCCTATTTACGCCTATTTTAGGCCTATGTATGCCTGTAGAAGTGTTTCAACAAAAATACATGAAAATATTATTTAATTTGGAAATATTTTCGATGCTTACTGGTTTTTTACCAGTTCATTTTAAGTACGTTAATCTATTTTAGTCCTATTTACGCCTATTTTAGGCCTATGTATGCCTGTAGAAGTGTTTCAACGAAAATACATGAAAATATTAATTAATTTGGATATATTTTCGATGCTTACTGGTTTTTTAGCAGTTCAATTTAAGTACGTTAATCTATTTACGCCTATGTGCGCCTGTAGAAGTGTTTCAACAAAAAGACATGAAAATATTAATTAATTTGGAAATATATTCGACGCTCACTGGTTTTTTAACCGGTTCATTTTAAGCACGTTAATCTATTTTAGTCCTATGTATGCCTGTAGAAGTGTTTCAACGAAAATACATGAAAATATTAATTAATTTGGAAATATTTTCGATGCTTACTGGTTTTTTACCAGTTCATTTTAAGAACGATAATCTATTTTAGTCCTATTTACGCCTGTAGAAGTGTTTCAAGAAAAATACATGAAAATATTAATTAATTTGGAAATGTTTTCGATGCTTACTGGTTTTTTACCAGTTCATTTTAAGTACGTTAATCTATTTTAGTCCTATTTACGCCTATGTGCGCCTTTAGAAGTGTTTCAACAAAAATACATGAAAATTTTAATTAATTTGGAAATATTTTCGATGCTTACTGGTTTTTTACCAGTTCATTTTAAGTACGTTAATCTATTTTAGTCCTATTTACGCCTATTTTAGACCTATGTACGCCTGTAGATGTGACTTACTATATGCCTTTAAGTCACGTTTCGTAGACTTAAATAAATATATTTGATGCTTACTGGTTTTTTACCAGTTAATTTTAAGTACGTTAATCTGTTTTAGTCCTATTTACGCCTATTTTAGACCTATGTGAGTCTGAAGAAGTGTTTCAACAAAAATACATGAAAATATTAATTAATTTTGAAATATATTCGATGCTTACTGGTTTTTTTACCCGTTCATTTTAAGTACGTTAATCTATTTAAGTCCTATTTACGCCTATTTTAGCCTTTGTATGCCTGTAGAAGTGTTTCAACAAAAAAAAATGAAAATATTAATGAATTTGGAAATATTTTCGATCCTTACTGGTTTTTTACCAGTTCATTTTAAGTACGTTTATCTATTTTAGTCCTATTTACGCCTATTTCAGGCCCTTGTATGCCTGTAGAAGTGTTTCAACAAAAATACATGAAAATATTAATTAATTTTGAAATATTTTCGATGCTTACTGGTTTTTTACCAGTTCATTTTAAGTACGTTAATCTATTTAAGTCCTATTTACGGCTTCTTCAGGCCTATGTATGCCTGTAGAAGTGTTTCAACAAAAATACATGAAAATATTAATTAATTTGGAAATATTTTCGATGCTTTCTGGTTTTTTACCCGTTCATTTTAAGTACGTTAATCTATTTTAGTCCTATTTACGCCTATTTTAGGCCTATGTATGCCTGTAGAAGTGTTTCAACAAAAATACATGAAAATATTAATTAATTTGGAAATATTTTCGATGCTTACTGGTTTTTTACCAGTTCATTTTAAGTACGTTAATCTATTTACGCCTATTTTAGGCCTATGTATACCTGTAGAAGTGTTTCAACAAAAATACATGAAAATATTAATTAATTTGGAAA
Organism: Leiobunum rupestre; assembly: GCF_980474605.1. NCBI lineage: Eukaryota > Metazoa > Arthropoda > Arachnida > Opiliones > Sclerosomatidae > Leiobunum > Leiobunum rupestre. The sequence continues at coordinate 33,767,863 of NC_143385.1, read as the reverse complement.
TATTTTCGATGCTTACTGGTTTTTTACCAGTTCATTTTAAGTACGTTAATCTATTTTAGTCCTATTTACGCCTATTTTAGGCCTATGTACGCCTGTATATGTGACTTACTATATGCCTTTAAGTCACGTTTCGTAGACTTAAATAAATATATTTGATGCTTACTGGTTTTTTACCAGTTAATTTTAAGTACGTTAATCTGTTTTAGTCCTATTTACGCCTATTTTAGACCTATGTGAGTCTGAAGAAGTGTTTCAACAAAAATACATGAAAATATTAATTAATTTTGAAATATATTCGATGCTTACTGGTTTTTTTACCCGTTCATTTTAAGTACGTTAATCTATTTAAGTCCTATTTACGCCTATTTTAGCCTTTGTATGCCTGTAGAAGTGTTTCAACAAAAAAAAATGAAAATATTAATGAATTTGGAAATATTTTCGATCCTTACTGGTTTTTAACCAGTTCATTTTAAGTACGTTTATCTATTTTAGTCCTATTTACGCCTATTTCAGGCCCTTGTATGCCTGTAGAAGTGTTTCAACAAAAATACATGAAAATATTAATTAATTTTGAAATATTTTCGATGCTTACTGGTTTTTTACCAGTTCATTTTAAGTACGTTAATCTATTTAAGTCCTATTTACGGCTTCTTCAGGCCTATGTATGCCTGTAGAAGTGTTTCAACAAAAATACATGAAAATATTAATTAATTTGGAAATATTTTCGATGCTTTCTGGTTTTTTACCCGTTCATTTTAAGTACGTTAATCTATTTAAGTCCTATTTACGCCTATTTTAGGCCTTTGTATGCCTGTAGAAGTGTTTCAACAAAAAAAAATGAAAATATTAATTAATTTGGAAATATTTTCGATGCTTACTGGTTTTTTACCAGTTGATTTTTAGTACGTTAATCTATTTTAGTCCTATTTACGCCTATGTGCGCCTTTAGAAGTGTTTCAACAAAAATACATGAAAATATTAATTAATTTGGAAATATTTTCGATGCTTACTGGTTTTTTACCAGTTCATTTTAAGTACGTTAATCTATTTTAGTCCTATTAACGCCTATTTTAGGCCTATGTATGCCTGTAGAAGTGTTTCAACAAAAATACATGAAAATATTAATTAATTTGGAAATATTTTCGATGCTTACTGGTTTTTTACCAGTTAATTTTAAGTACGTTAATCTGTTTTAGTCCTATTTACGCCTATTTTAGAACTATGTGCGCCTGAAGAAGTGTTTCAACAAAGAGACATGAAAATATTAATTTAATTGAAAATATTTTCGATGCTTACTGGTTTTTTACCAGTTCATTTTAAGTACGTTAATCTATTTTAGTCCTATGTACGCCTGTAGATGTGACTTACTATATGCCTTTAAGTCACGTTTCGTAGACTTAAATAAATATATTTGATGCTTACTGGTTTTTTACCAGTTAATTTTAAGTACGTTAATCTATTTTAGTCCTATTTACGCCTATGTGCGCCTGTAGAAGTGTTTCAACAAAAATACATGAAAATATTAATTAATTTGGAAATATTTTTGATGCTTACTGGTTTTTTACCAGTTCATTTTAAGTACGTTAATCTATTTTAGTCCTATTTACGCCTATGTGCGCCTGTAGAAGTGTTTCAACAAAAATACATGAAAATATTAATTAATTTGGAAATATTTTCGATGCTTACTGGTTTTTTACCAGTTCATTTTAAGTACGTTAATCTATTTTAGTCCTATTTACGCCTATTTTAGGCCTATGTATGCCTGTAGAAGTGTTTCAACAAAAATACATGATAATATTAATTAATTTGGAAATATTTTCGATGCTTACTGGTTTTTTACCAGTTCATTTTAAGTACGTTAATCTATTTTAGTCCTATTTACGCCTATTTTAGGCCTATATACGCCTGTATATGTGACTTACTATATGCCTTTAAGTCACGTTTCGTAGACTTAAATAAATATATTTGATGCTTACTGGTTTTTTACCAGTTAATTTTAAGTACGGTAATCTGTTTTAGTCCTATTTACGCCTATTTTAGACCTATGTGCGCCTGAAGAAGTGTTTCAACAAAAAGACATGAAAATATTAATTAATTTGGAAATATTTTCGATGCTTACTGGTTTTTTATCAGTTCATTTTAAGTACGTTAATCTATTTTAGTCCTATTTACGCCTATTTTAGGCCTATGTATGCCTGTAGAAGTTTTTCAACAAAAATACATGAAAATATTAATTAATTTTGAAATATTTTCGATGCTTACTGGTTTTTTACCAGTTCATTTTAAGTACGTTAATCTATTTTAGTCCTATTTACGCCTATTTTAGGCCTATGTATGCCTGTAGAAGTTTTTCAACAAAAATACATGAAAATATTAATTAATTTTGAAATATTTTCGATGCTTACTGGTTTTTTACCAGTTCATTTTAAGTACGTTAATCTATTTTAGTCCTATTTACGCTTATGTGCGCCTGTGGAAGTGTTTCAACAAAAATACATGAAAATATTAATTAATTTGGAAATATTTTCGATGCTTACTGGTTTTTTACCAGTTCATTTTAAGTACGTTAATCTATTTTAGTCCTATTTACGCCTATTTTAGGCCTATGTATGCCTGTAGAAGTGTTTCAACAAAAATACATCAAAATAATAAATTTGGAAATATTTTCGATGCTTACTGGTTTATTACCAGTTCATTTTAATTATGTTAATCTATTTTAGTCCTATTTACGCCTATGTGCGCCTGTAGAAGTGTTTCAACAAAAATACATGAAAATATTAATTAATTTGGAAATATTTTCGATGCTTACTCGTTTTTTACCAGTTCATTTTAATTACTTTAATCTATTTTAGTCCTATTTACGCCTATGTGCGCCTGTAGAAGTGTTTCAACAAAAAGACATGAAAATATTAATTAATTTGGAAATATATTCGATGCTCACTGGTTTTTTTACCGGTTCATTTTAAGTACATTAATCTATTTTAGTCCTATTTACGCCTATTTTAGGCCTATGTATGCCTGTAGAAGTGTTTCAACGAAAATACATGAAAATATTAATTAATTTGGAAATATTTTCGATGCTTACTGGTTTTTTACCAGTTCATTTTAAGTACGATAATATATTTTAGTCCTATTTACGCCTGTAGAAGTGTTTCAAGAAAAATACATGAAAATATTAATTAATTTGGAAATGTTTTCGATGCTTACTGGTTTTTTACCAGTTCATTTTAAGTACGTTAATCTGTTTTAGTCCTATTTACGCCTATTTTAGACCTATAAACGCCTGTAGATGTGACTTACTATATGCCTTTAAGTCACGTTTCGTAGACTTAAATAAATATATTTGATGCTTACTGGTTTTTAACCAGTTAATTTTAAGTACGTTAATCTGTTTTAGTCCTATTTACGCCTATTTTAGACCTATGTGCGCCTGAAGAAGTGTTTCAACAAAAAGACATTAAAATATTAATTAATTTGGAAATATTTTCGATGCTTACTGGTTTTTTACCAGTTCATTTTAAGTACGTTAATCTATTTTAGTCCTATGTACGCCTGTAGATGTGACTTACTATATGCCTTTAAGTCACGTTTCGTAGACTTAAATAAATATATTTGAGGCTTACTGGTTTTTTACCAGTTAATTTTAAGTACGTTAATCTGTTTAAGTCCTATTTACGCCTATTTTAGACCTATGTGCGCCTGAAGAAGTGTTTCAACAAAAAGACATGAAAATACTAATTAATTTTGAAATATATTCGATGCTTACTGGTTTTTTACCAGTTCATTTTAAGTACGTTAATCTATTTTAGTCCTATGTACGCCTGTAGATGTGACTTACTATATGCCTTTAAGTCACGTTTCGTAGACTTAAATAAATATATTTGAGGCTTACTGGTTTTTTACCAGTTAATTTTAAGTACGTTAATCTGTTTTAGTCCTATTTACGCCTATTTTAGACCTATGTGCGCCTGAAGAAGTGTTTCAACAAAAAGACATGAAAATACTAATTAATTTTGAAATATATTCGATGCTTACTGGTTTTTTACCAGTTCATTTTAAGTACGTTAATCTATTTTAGTCCTATTTACGCCTATTTTAGGCCTATGTACGCCTGTATATGTGACTTACTATATGCCTTTAAGTCACGTTTCGTAGACTTAAATAAATATATTTGATGCTTACTGGTTTTTTACCAGTTAATTTTAAGTACGTTAATCTGTTTTAGTCCTATTTACGCCTATTTTAGACCTATCTTAGTCTGAAGAAGTGTTTCAACAAAAATACATGAAAATATTAATTAATTTTGAAATATATTCGATGCTTACTGGTTTTTTTACCGGTTCTTTTTAAGTACGTTAATCTATTTAAGTCCTATGTATGCCTGTAGAAGTGTTTCAACAAAAATACATGAAAATATTAATTAATTTGGAAATATTTTCGATGCTTACTGGTTTTTTACCCGTTCATTTTAAGTACGTTAATCTATTTAAGTCCTATTTACGCCTATTTTAGGCCTTTGTATGCCTGTAGAAGTGTTTCAACAAAAAAAAATGAAAATATTAATGAATTTGGAAATATTTTCGATCCTTACTGGTTTTTTACCAGTTCATTTTAAGTACGTTTATCTATTTTAGTCCTATTTACGCCTATTTCAGGCCCTTGTATGCCTGTAGAAGTGTTTCAACAAAAATACATGAAAATATTAATTAATTTTGAAATATTTTCGATGCTTACTGGTTTTTTACCAGTTCATTTTAAGTACGTTAATCTATTTAAGTCCTATTTACGCCTACTTCAGGCCTATGTATGCCTGTAGAAGTGTTTCAACAAAAATACATGAAAATATTAATTAATTTGGAAATATTTTCGATGCTTTCTGGTTTTTTACCCGTTCATTTTAAGTACGTTAATCTATTTAAGTCCTATTTACGCCTATTTTAGGCCTTTGTATGCCTGTAGAAGTGTTTCAACAAAAAAAATGAAAATATTAATTAATTTGGAAATATTTTCGATGCTTACTGGTTTTTTACCAGTTCATTTTTAGTACGTTAATCTATTTTAGTCCTATTTACGCCTATGTGCGCCTGTAGAAGTGTTTCAACAAAAATACATGAAAATATTAATTAATTTGGAAATATTTTCGATGCTTACTGGTTTTTTACCAGTTCATTTTAAGTACGTTAATCTATTTTAGTCCTATTTACGCCTATGTGCGCCTGTAGAAGTGTTTCAACAAAAATACATGAAAATATTAATTAATTTGGAAATATTTTCGATGCTTACTGGTTTTTTACCAGTTCATTTTAAGTACGTTAATCTATTTTAGTCCTATTAACGCCTATTTTAGGCCAATGTATGCCTGTAGAAGTGTTTCAACAAAAATACATGAAAATATTAATTAATTTTGAAATATTTTCGATGCTTACTGGTTTTTTACCAGTTAATTTTAAGTACGTTAATCTGTTTTAGTCCTATTTACGCCTGTAGATGTGACTTACTATATGCCTTTAAGTCACGTTTCGTAGACTTAAATAAATATATTTGATGCTTACTGGTTTTTTACCAGTTAATTTTAAGTACGTTAATCTATTTTAGTCCTATTTACGCCTATGTGCGCCTGTAGAAGTGTTTCAACAAAAATACATGAAAATATTAAATAATTTGGAAATATTTTCGATGCTTACTGGTTTTTTACCAGTTCATTTTAAGTACGTTAATCTATTTTAGTCCTATTTACGCCTATGTGCGCCTGTAGAAGTGTTTCAACAAAAATACATGAAAATATTAATTAATTTTGAAATATTTCGGATGCTTACTGGTTTTTTACCAGTTCATTTTAAGTACGTTAATATATTTTAGGCCTATGTATGCCTGTAGAAGTGTTTCAAGAAAAATACATGAAAATATTAATTAATTTGGAAATTTTTTCGATGCTTACTGGTTTTTTACCAGTTCATTTTAAGTACGTTAATCTATTTTAGTCCTATTTACGCCTATGTGCGCCTTTAGAAGTGTTTCAACAAAAATACATGAAAATTTTAATTAATTTGGAAATATTTTCGATGCTTACTGGTTTTTTACCAGTTCATTTTAAGTACGTTAATCTATTTTAGTCCTATTTACGCCTTTGTGCGCCTGTAGAAGTCGTTCAAGAAAAATACATGAAAATATTAATTAATTTGGAATTATTTTCGATGCTTATTGGTTTTTTACCAGTTAATTTTAAGAACGTTAATCTGTTTAAGTCCTATTTACGCCTATTTCAGGCCTATGTATGCCTGTAGAAGTGTTTCAACAAAAATACATGAAAATATTGATTAATTTGGAAATATTTTCGATACTTACTGGTTTTTTACCAGTTCATTTTAAGTACGTTAATCTATTTTAGTCCTATTTACGCCTATGTGCGCCTGTAGAAGTGTTTCAACAAAAATACATGAAAATATTAATTAATTTGGAAATATTTCGGATGCTTACTGGTTTTTTACCAGTTCATTTTAAGTACGTTAATCTATTTTAGGCCTATGTATGCCTGTAGAAGTGTTTCAATAAAAATACATGAAAATATTCATTAATTTGGAAATTTTTTCGATGCTTACTGGTTTTTTACCAGTTCATTTTAAGTACGTTAATCTATTTTAGTCCTATTTACGCCTATGTGCGCCTGTAGAAGTGTTTTAACAAAAATACATGAAAATATTAATTAATTTGGAAATATTTTCGATGCTTTCTGGTTTTTTACCCGTTCATTTTAAGTACGTTAATCTGTTTTAGTCCTATTTACGCCTATTTTAGGCCTATGTATGCCTGTAGAAGTGTTTCAACAAAAATACATGAAAATATTATTTAATTTGGAAATATTTTCGATGCTTACTGGTTTTTTACCAGTTCATTTTAAGTACGTTAATCTATTTTAGTCCTATTTACGCCTATTTTAGGCCTATGTATGCCTGTAGAAGTGTTTCAACGAAAATACATGAAAATATTAATTAATTTGGATATATTTTCGATGCTTACTGGTTTTTTAGCAGTTCAATTTAAGTACGTTAATCTATTTACGCCTATGTGCGCCTGTAGAAGTGTTTCAACAAAAAGACATGAAAATATTAATTAATTTGGAAATATATTCGACGCTCACTGGTTTTTTAACCGGTTCATTTTAAGCACGTTAATCTATTTTAGTCCTATGTATGCCTGTAGAAGTGTTTCAACGAAAATACATGAAAATATTAATTAATTTGGAAATGTTTTCGATGCTTACTGGTTTTTTACCAGTTCATTTTAAGTACGTTAATCTATTTTAGTCCTATTTACGCCTATGTGCGCCTTTAGAAGTGTTTCAACAAAAATACATGAAAATTTTAATTAATTTGGAAATATTTTCGATGCTTACTGGTTTTTTACCAGTTCATTTTAAGTACGTTAATCTATTTTAGTCCTATTTACGCCTATTTTAGACCTATGTACGCCTGTAGATGTGACTTACTATATGCCTTTAAGTCACGTTTCGTAGACTTAAATAAATATATTTGATGCTTACTGGTTTTTTACCAGTTAATTTTAAGTACGTTAATCTGTTTTAGTCCTATTTACGCCTATTTAAGACCTATGTGCGCCTGAAGAAGTGTTTCAACAAAAATACATGAAAATATTAATTAATTTGGAAATATTTTCGAAGCTTACTGGTTTTTTACCAGTTCATTTTAAGTACGTTAATCTATTTTATTGCTATGTACGCCTGTAGATGTGACTTACTATATGCCTTTAAGTCACGTTTCGTAGACTTAAATAAATATATTTGATGCTTACTGGTTTTTACCAGTTAATTTTAAGTACGTTAATCTGTTTTAGTCCTATTTACGCCTATTTTAGACCTATGTGCGCCTGAAGAAGTGCTTCAACAAAAAGACATGAAAATATTAATTAATTTTGAAATATATTCGATGCTTACTGGTTTTTTTACCGGTTCATTTTAAGAACGTTAATCTATTTAAGTCCTATTTACGCCTATTTTAGGCCTATGTATGCCTGTAGAAGTGTTTCAACAAAAATACATGATAATATTAATTTATTTGGAAATATTTTCGATGCTTACTGGTTTTTTACCAGCTCATTTTAAGTACGTTAATCTATTTTAGTCCTATTTACGCCTATTTTAGGCCTATGTATGCCTGTAGAAGTGTTTCAACAAAAATACATGAAAATATTAATTAATTTGGAAATATTTTCGATGCTTACTGGTTTTTTACCAGTTCATTTTAAGTACGTTAATCTATTTTAGTCCTATTTACGCCTATGTGCGCCTGTAGAAGTGTTTCAACAAAAATACATGAAAATATTTATGAATTTGGAAATATTTTCGATCCTTACTGGTTTTTTACCAGTTCATTTTAAGTACGTTACTCTATTTTAGTCCTATTTACGCCTATTTCAGGCCCTTGCATGCCTGTAGAAGTGTTTCAACAAAAATACATGAAAATATTAATTAATTTTGAAATATTTTCGATGCTAACTGGTTTTTTACCAGTTCATTTTAAGTACGTTAATCTATTTTAGTCCTATTTACGCCTATGTGCGCCTGTAGAAGTGTTTCAACAAAAATACATGAAAATATTAATTAATTTGGAAATATTTTCGATGCTTACTGGTTTTTTACGAGTTCATTTTAAGTACGTTAATCTATTTTAGTCCTATTTACGCCTATTTTAGGCCTATGTATGCCTGTAGAAGTGTTTCAACAAAAATACATGAAAATATTAATTAATTTGGAAATATTTTCGATGCTTACTGGTTTTTTACCAGTTCATTTTAAGTACGTTAATCTATTTTATTGCTATGTACGCCTGTAGATGTGACTTACTATATGCCTTTAAGTCACGTTTCGTAGACTTAAATAAATATATTTGATGCTTACTGGTTTTTACCAGTTAATTTTAAGTACGTTAATCTGTTTTAGTCCTATTTACGCCTATTTTAGACCTATGTGCGCCTGAAGAAGTGCTTCAACAAAAAGACATGAAAATATTAATTAATTTTGAAATATATTCGATGCTTACTGGTTTTTTTACCGGTTCATTTTAAGTACGTTACTCTATTTTAGTCCTATTTACGCCTATTTCAGGCCCTTGCATGCCTGTAGAAGTGTTTCAACAAAAATACATGAAAATATTAATTAATTTTGAAATATTTTCGATGCTAACTGGTTTTTTACCAGTTCATTTTAAGTACGTTAATCTATTTTAGTCCTATTTACGCCTATGTGCGCCTGTAGAAGTGTTTCAACAAAAATACATGAAAATATTAATTAATTTGGAAATATTTTCGATGCTTACTGGTTTTTTACGAGTTCATTTTAAGTACGTTAATCTATTTTAGTCCTATTTACGCCTATTTTAGGCCTATGTATGCCTGTAGAAGTGTTTCAACAAAAATACATGAAAATATTAATTAATTTGGAAATATTTTCGATGCTTACTGGTTTTTTACCAGTTCATTTTAAGTACGTTAATCTATTTAAGTCCTATGTATGCCTGTAGAAGTGTTTCAACAAAAATACATGATAATATTAATTTATTTGGAAATATTTTCGATGCTTACTGGTTTTTTACCAGCTCATTTTAAGTACGTTAAACTATTTTAGTCCTATTTACGCATATTTTAGGCCTTTGTATGCCTGTAGAAGTGTTTCAACAAAAATACATGAAAATATTAATTAATTTTGAAATATTTTCGATGCTTACTGGTTTTTTACCAGTTCATTTTAAGTACGTTAATCTATTTTAGTCCTATTTACGCCTGTAGAAATGTTTCAACAAAAATACATAAAAATATTAATTAATTTTGAAATATTTTCAATGCTTACTGGTTTTTTACCAGTCCATTTTAAGTACGTTAATCTATTTTAGTCCTATTTACGCCTATGTGCGCCTGTAGAAGTGTTTCAACAAAAATACATGAAAATATTAATTAATTTGGAAATATTTTCGATGCTTACCGGTTTTTTACCAGTTCATTTTAAGTACGTTAATCTATTTTAGTCCTATTTACGCCTATTTTAGGCCTATGTATGCCTGTAGAAGTGTTTCAACAAAAATACATGAAAATATTAATTAATTTGGAAATATTTTCGATGCTTACTGGTTTTTTACCAGTTCATTTTAAGTACATTAATCTATTTACGCCTATTTTAGGCCTATGTATACCTGTAGAAGTGTTTCAACAAAAATACATGAAAATATTAATTAATTTGGAAATATTTTCGATGCTTACTGGTTTTTTACCAGTTCATTTTAAGTACGTTAATCTATTTTAGTCCTATTTACGCCTATTTTAGGCCTATGTACGCCTGTATATGTGACTTACTATATGCCTTTAAGTCACGTTTCGTAGACTTAAATAAATATATTTGATGCTTACTGGTTTTTTACCAGTTAATTTTAAGTACGTTAATCTGTTTTAGTCCTATTTACGCCTATTTTAGACCTATGTGAGTCTGAAGAAGTGTTTCAACAAAAATACATGAAAATATTAATTAATTTTGAAATATATTCGATGCTTACTGGTTTTTTTACCCGTTCATTTTAAGTACGTTAATCTATTTAAGTCCTATTTACGCCTATTTTAGCCTTTGTATGCCTGTAGAAGTGTTTCAACAAAAAAAAATGAAAATATTAATGAATTTGGAAATATTTTCGATCCTTACTGGTTTTTTACCAGTTCATTTTAAGTACGTTTATCTATTTTAGTCCTATTTACGCCTATTTCAGGCCCTTGTATGCCTGTAGAAGTGTTTCAACAAAAATACATGAAAATATTAATTAATTTTGAAATATTTTCGATGCTTACTGGTTTTTTACCAGTTCATTTTAAGTACGTTAATCTATTTAAGTCCTATTTACGGCTTCTTCAGGCCTATGTATGCCTGTAGAAGTGTTTCAACAAAAATACATGAAAATATTAATTAATTTGGAAATATTTTCGATGCTTTCTGGTTTTTTACCCGTTCATTTTAAGTACGTTAATCTATTTAAGTCCTATTTACGCCTATTTTAGGCCTTTGTATGCCTGTAGAAGTGTTTCAACAAAAAAAAATGAAAATATTAATTAATTTGGAAATATTTTCGATGCTTACTGGTTTTTTACCAGTTGATTTTTAGTACGTTAATCTATTTTAGTCCTATTTACGCCTATGTGCGCCTTTAGAAGTGTTTCAACAAAAATACATGAAAATATTAATTAATTTGGAAATACATTTGATGCTTACTGGTTTTTTACCAGTTAATTTTAAGTACGGTAATCTGTTTTAGTCCTATTTACGCCTATTTTAGACCTATGTGCGCCTGAAGAAGTGTTTCAACAAAAAGACATGAAAATATTAATTAATTTGGAAATATTTTCGATGCTTACTGGTTTTTTACCAGTTCATTTTAAGTACGTTAATCTATTTGAGTCCTATTTACGCCTATTTTAGGCCTATGTATGCCTGTAGAAGTGTTTCAACAAAAATACATGAAAATATTAATTAATTTGGAAATATATTTGATGCTTACTGGTTTTTTATCAGTTCATTTTAAGTACGTTAATCTATTTTAGTCCTATTTACGCCTATTTTAGAACTATGTGCGCCTGAAGAAGTGTTTCAACAAAGAGACATGAAAATATTAATTAAATTGAAAATATTTTCGATGCTTACTGGTTTTTTACCAGTTCATTTTAAGTACGTTAATCTATTTTAGTCCTATGTACGCCTGTAGATGTGACTTACTATATGCCTTTAAGTCACGTTTCGTAGACTTAAATAAATATATTTGATGCTTACTGGTTTTTTACCAGTTCGTTTTAAGTACGTTAATCTATTTTAGTCCTATGTACGCCTGTAGATGTGACTTACTATATGCCTTTAAGTCACGTTTCGTAGACTTAAATAAATATATTTGATGCTTACTGGTTTTTTACCAGTTAATTTTAAGTACGTTAATCTATTTTAGTCCTATTTACGCCTATGTGCGCCTGTAGAAGTGTTTCAACAAAAATACATGAAAATATTAATTAATTTGGAAATATTTTCGATGCTTACTGGTTTTTTACCAGTTCATTTTAAGTACGTTAATCTATTTTAGTCCTATTTACGCCTATGTGCGCCTGTAGAAGTGTTTCAACAAAAATACATGAAAATATTAATTAATTTGGAAATATTTTCGATGCTTACTGGTTTTTTACCAGTTCATTTTAAGTACGTTAATCTATTTTAGTCCTATTTACGCCTATTTTAGGCCTATGTATGCCTGTAGAAGTGTTTCAACAAAAATACATGAAAATATTAATTAATTTGGAAATATTTTCGATGCTTACTGGTTTTTTACCAGTTCATTTTAAGTACGTTAATCTATTTACACCTATTTTAGGCCTATGTATGCCTGTAGAAGTGTTTCAACAAAAATACATGATAATATTAATTAATTTGGAAATATTTTCGATGCTTACTGGTTTTTTACCAGTTCATTTTAAGTACGTTAATCTATTTTAGTCCTATTTACGCCTATTTTAGGCCTATATACGCCTGTATATGTGACTTACTATATGCCTTTAAGTCACGTTTCGTAGACTTAAATAAATACATTTGATGCTTACTGGTTTTTTACCAGTTAATTTTAAGTACGGTAATCTGTTTTAGTCCTATGTGCGCCTGAAGAAGTGTTTCAACAAAAAGACATGAAAATATTAATTAATTTGGAAATATTTTCGATGCTTACTGGTTTTTTACCAGTTCATTTTAAGTACGTTAATCTATTTGAGTCCTATTTACGCCTATTTTAGGCCTATGTATGCCTGTAGAAGTGTTTCAACAAAAATACATGAAAATATTAATTAATTTGGAAATATATTTGATGCTTACTGGTTTTTTATCAGTTCATTTTAAGTACGTTAATCTATTTTAGTCCTATTTACGCCTATTTTAGGCCTATGTATGCCTGTAGAAGTTTTTCAACAAAAATACATGAAAATATTAATTAATTTTGAAATATTTTCGATGCTTACTGGTTTTTTACCAGTTCATTTTAAGTACGTTAATCTATTTTAGTCCTATTTACGCCTATTTTAGGCCTATGTATGCCTGTAGAAGTTTTTCAACAAAAATACATCAAAATATTAATTAATTTTGAAATATTTTCGATGCTTACTGGTTTTTTACCAGTTCATTTTAAGTACGTTAATCTATTTTAGTCCTATTTACGCTTATGTGCGCCTGTGGAAGTGTTTCAACAAAAATACATGAAAATATTAATTAATTTGGAAATATTTTCGATGCTTACTGGTTTTTTACCAGTTCATTTTAAGTACGTTAATCTATTTTAGTCCTATTTACGCCTATTTTAGGCCTATGTATGCCTGTAGAAGTGTTTCAACAAAAATACATCAAAATAATAAATTTGGAAATATTTTCGATGCTTACTGGTTTATTACCAGTTCATTTTAATTATGTTAATCTATTTTAGTCCTATTTACGCCTATGTGCGCCTGTAGAAGTGTTTCAACAAAAAGACATGAAAATATTAATTAATTTGGAAATATATTCGATGCTCACTGGTTTTTTTACCGGTTCATTTTAAGTACGTTAATCTATTTTAGTCCTATTTACGCCTATTTTAGGCCTATGTATGCCTGTAGAAGTGTTTCAACGAAAATACATCAAAATAATAAATTTGGAAATATTTTCGATGCTTACTGGTTTATTACCAGTTCATTTTAATTATGTTAATCTATTTTAGTCCTATTTACGCCTATGTGCTCCTGTAGAAGTGTTTCAACAAAAAGACATGAAAATATTAATTAATTTGGAAATATATTCGATGCTCACTGGTTTTTTTACCGGTTCATTTTAAGTACGTTAATCTATTTTAGTCCTATTTACGCCTATTTTAGGCCTATGTATGCCTGTAGAAGTGTTTCAACGAAAATACATGAAAATATTAATTAATTTGGAAATATTTTCGATGCTTACTGGTTTTTTACCAGTTCATTTTAAGTACGATAATATATTTTAGTCCTATTTACGCCTGTAGAAGTGTTTCAAGAAAAATACATGAAAATATTAATTAATTTGGAAATGTTTTCGATGCTTACTGGTTTTTTACCAGTTCATTTTAAGTACGTTAATCTATTTAAGTCCTATTTACGCCTATTTTAGACCTATAAACGCCTGTAGATGTGACTTACTATATGCCTTTAAGTCACGTTTCGTAGACTTAAATAAATATATTTGATGCTTACTGGTTTTTAACCAGTTAATTTTAAGTACGTTAATCTGTTTTAGTCCTATTTACGCCTATTTTAGACCTATGTGCGCCTGAAGAAGTGTTTCAACAAAAAGACATGAAAATATTAATTAATTTGGAAATATTTTCGATGCTTACTGGTTTTTTACCAGTTCATTTTAAGTACGTTAATCTATTTGAGTCCTATTTACGCCTATTTTAGGCCTATGTATGCCTGTAGAAGTGTTTCAACAAAAATACATGAAAATATTAATTAATTTGGAAATATTTTCGATGCTTACTTGTTTTTTACCAGTTCATTTTAAGTACGTTAATCTATTTTAGTCCTATTTACGCTTATGTGCGCCTGTGGAAGTGTTTCAACAAAAATACATGAAAATATTAATTAATTTGGAAATATTTTCGATGCTTACTGGTTTTTTACCAGTTCATTTTAAGTACGTTAATCTATTTTAGTCCTATTTACGCCTATTTTAGGCCTATGTATGCCTGTAGAAGTGTTTCAACAAAAATACATCAAAATAATAAATTTGGAAATATTTTCGATGCTTACTGGTTTATTACCAGTTCATTTTAATTATGTTAATCTATTTTAGTCCTATTTACGCCTATGTGCGCCTGTAGAAGTGTTTCAACAAAAATACATGAAAATATTAATTAATTTGGAAATGTTTTCGATGCTTACTGGTTTTTTACCAGTTCATTTTAAGTACGTTAATCTATTTAAGTCCTATTTACGCCTATTTTAGACCTATAAACGCCTGTAGATGTGACTTACTATATGCCTTTAAGTCACGTTTCGTAGACTTAAATAAATATATTTGATGCTTACTGGTTTTTAACCAGTTAATTTTAAGTACGTTAATCTATTTACGCCTATTTTAGACCTATGTGCGCCTGAAGAAGTGTTTCAACAAAAATACATGAAAATATTAATTAATTTGGAAATATTTTCGATGCTTACTGGTTTTTTACCAGTTCATTTTAAGTACGTTAATCTATTTTAGTCCTATGTACGCCTGTAGATGTGACTTACTATATGCCTTTAAGTCACGTTTCGTAGACTTAAATAAATATATTTGAGGCTTACTGGTTTTTTACCAGTTAATTTTAAGTACGTTAATCTGTTTTAGTCCTATTTACGCCTATTTTAGACCTATGTGCGCCTGAAGAAGTGTTTCAACAAAAAGACATGAAAATACTAATTAATTTTGAAATATATTCGATGCTTACTGGTTTTTTTACCGGTTCATTTTAAGTACGTTAATCTATTTAAGTCCTATTTACGCCTATTTTAGGCCTATGTATGCCTGTAGAAGTGTTTCAACAAAAATACATGATAATATTAATTTATTTGGAAATATTTTCGATGCTTACTGGTTTTTTACCAGCTCATTTTAAGTACGTTAATCTATTTTAGTCCTATTTACGCCTATAGAAGTGTTTCAACAAAAATACATGAAATATTAATTAATTTGGAAATATTTTCGATGCTTACTGGTTTTTTACCAGCTCATTTTAAGTACGTTAATCTATTTTAGTCCTATTTACGCCTTTTTTAGGCCTATGTATGCCTGTAGAAGTGTTTTAACAAAAATACATGAAAATATTAATTAATTTGGAAATATTTTCGATGCTTACTGGTTTTTTACCAGTTCATTTTAAGTACGTTAATCTATTTTAGTCCTATTTACGCCTATTTTAGGCCTATGTACGCCTATAGATGTGACTTACTATATGCCTTGTACGTTGGGTGGAGAAAAATCGGCTGCATTAGCTTCTTGTTGCACTTAGCCATTGTATACCATTTTGATAGTAGATTAAACCTAAACTCCAAACAATTCCACGTATTTAAAAAACCCACTTATTCAGAAATAAATAAATACACTTTTCAAAATAAACCCACTTATTATTTCAATCAAAAACATTTTGGAAATAGTATAAAACCGACTCCGTCATGCAAATTTATTCATTCTTATAGTCTCTCTAGAAACGTAGAAGCAAATCTTCAATAGATTTCAAGAAACAAACTTGGTAAATATACTGTTCTCTATCTTTTTTTCTTGGTAGTATAATTTATCGTAGAATTAAAAATTAATACCATGAATTTAAATTTGTTTATATTTATGTAAAATTTGCCTTTTTTCTATATTTTATTTCTTCTATTTGCATAGTAAATGGACCATATTTCCATAAAATTGGCATCGGGGAAGAGTACGTCGGTACGACAACCGATTCTATGATTTTATTTCATTGCGGCGAATGTACAGAAGAATTGACAGTAAGAGGAGGAGCACTCTACTTTTGCTGGGGCAGAGAATGCGCACATTATCAAAGGAGTGTAATTTGTCGACATGGTAATACCTATACCAAACACATCCCCGGGCATCTGATAAAGGAGTTCCCGCCCCATCTCAGCTGTACGTACTGTGGAAGAAGAGGCTCGAAGAGCAGCCGTCGAGGGAGGAGTGCGAGGCGTTCGATTTCATGGGTTGTTGTCACTACCCTAAATCCCCCCGAGAGCGAACTGTTGTTCGTTTAATAAATAAATAAATAAAATTGTGAATAATTTAGAAATAAATGTCTATTGACTTTTCTTTGTCCTATAATATAAGTTTATTCCTAAATTTAAAAGAAATCTTATTGTAATAAGCTTAAAGAGAGAGAGAGAAAGAATTGCTTAATTTATTAATTTAGGGTTATAAGTCATCATAATAACTTATATCCAGGGTATAATATACTAAACTTCAATAAATTTGACTTGATCAAGTAGGTAATATATGATTCCAACTAAGTATACAAATGCTTCAATCATCCATAACCCTTTATTTAAATTACAATGTTTGTGAAAAGGCTTCATTTAAGTATGCGACATCATTTAAACAATCATAAATTAATTCGTTTATGTCGAAGGGGGAATACCCTGTAAATTCAACCAAAAAATCTTTTTTTACACGATTCAAATAATCCTGGGAGTAGATACAAAAGGTATCATATATATTTAAAAAATAATTAATTTCATTCCATGTAGTAGACATTTTTTGTATTACGCTACGTAAATGGAAACTTTTCCCTGGTCCTCTTTTCTGAATGACGTACACAATTTCGGTACTTGGCCAGAAAGGATATGTTTAATCATCGACTTAAAGTACTGATCTGAACACTCTACCTGTACAAATTAATTAATATTTTCATGTCTGTCGTTGAAACATGTCTACAGGCGTACATAAGCCTAAAATAGGCGTAAATAGGACTAAAACAGATTAACGTACTTAAAATGAACCGGTAAAAAACCAGTAAGCGTCGAGGCTACGAGTGGAGTGGGGGCTTATCTGTCCTACGTGCGCGCCTTCTTTCAGGAGGCGGATACTCTCGCCTCACATTTGGCTTAACGGGAAAACTTCTAGTTTGTTGTCGGGCGCTCGGAGCTAGTAAGCCGGGCAAGCCGGGGATCGCCTGTGAAGAGTTCAATTGGGTTAAATTGGAAATAAACTTGAAATATCCGGTAGGTTTTAGGATTTAAATACGCTTTTTGGCAATTTCGCCAATATTGGAATCTTTAAATTAAGATAAATGTATGAAATTTTGTTTCGCTTATATATTAATTACACAAATCTATTCAATTTTTTCCGCTGGATCCGAAACCGCAGCATTGCCTCACAGTTTCATCTAGGCGCTATCGAGTAAATAAACATTGAAAAATATGAAATAGTAAAATATTTAATTTTAATTAAACTTACAACTACGTTCATACGTTCCCTCTGGGACTTGAATACTCAAATCGGTTTTCACGACAACCCAACCCCCTACATCTATTATATAATCGTAGGCCAACCTCAAATCCATACTTGTGGACTGCAGTGTTGTGCGGATGCGAATTTGGATAGTTTCTCAAACTTCATATCCATGGTGAGAATAAAGAATAACTTTAACTTATTTACAATCCATTTATATAGCAGCTTGGTTATTTCCAAGCTCCACTACATATTTCATAACTTGAGAAATCTATTTAACAAGTTTCCAATCATCTCAATACCAATTTCACATATCGAAAATTATTAATTTTATAAGTAGTTCGATAAAATAATTAAATTATAAATAAAAAATATATCCAAAACATCTCCACTTCATATTTAACAACTTGGGAAATCCTTCCATCTCAAGTACACCAAGTTTTGTTATAAAAGCCCATAAACCCATATGAAAATTATAAATTATCTCCCTCTCTCTCTTCGATTAATTAAGTTCAAAGAAGTTTCTACCTATCTCTCTCTGTCATCGTTCCAAGTCTCGACCATGGAAAACGAAGTCGATATGTGTGTAACCAAACAGGTGTTGAGGTTTAAAGTACGCGATGATAAAATTTCTTTTCGCATGCTGGAAATCGTTGTTAAGAAATATAAGAATTGGTTCCGCAGATCCATGGAGTCAAACCATATAAAAAAAACATATAGATGTTCATTTGGCTGCTCATGTTAGTATTCCCAGGATTTCTAAAAGAATGGGGCCTCAAGCTCATAAATACGTTAAGGTAGGTCCAGTTCTAAAATATTAAATCTATATTTTAATCTGTTACCGCTCTCTAATCAATATTTTTAAACTGATTTTTACATTAAGTGGGAGTTTAAATTAAGCAAATTCCAAACTCAATAAGTGTTTTCAGTGAAATTAATACATTTGATAGATTGAAGAGCGTACTGTGGGTGTAACTGAGGAAGAGGAGGAGGAAGTCGAACAAATTTTCTATCTGTTCTGGGAAGACGCCCAGCATCACTCGCCCAGGCCCCAGTACCACCCGCCAAGACTCCAGTCATTGAAATTCTAGACGCTGAAGCCATACCTGTCCAGGGTCTAGTCGTCGAGATTCCAGCCGTCGTAACCCCACCTATTCAGGTTCCAGTCTCCGAAATCGCGGCTGCCCTACTTGCAGAAACAGATTTTTTGAATGCACCATCTACGTCAAGGGGAAGCAGAAGACTTCCCGTAGAAAAAAGAAACACAAAAAAAATTTATGTAAATAACGATTTACAGATTGCACTTTTAATAAAAATAAAATTGTTTTCATTGGAATTGACTTTTTTCTTTTTCCTCATGATTATTACTTCTCTTAAAATCCTACTACTACACTCGAAGTATTTATCATCACTGATGATAAATTAATACATTTATATGCTACTGATGATTCATCAGTAGCATATAAATGTATTAATTTTCAAAATTAGTTATGATCTTTTAATTCTAGCTGGTATATTATTATGAAATGAAATACTAGTTAAGCAATTTATTGGTAATGAACTTTTTCATTAGTACGCGTTTAAAATGTTTTCATGTCTTTTTGTTGAAACACTTCTACAGGCGTAAATAGACCTAAAATAGACAATGTCTTTTTTGTTGAAACACTTCTACAGGCGCACATAGGCCTAAAATAGGCGTAAATAGGACTAAAATAGATTAACGTACTTAAAATGAACCGGTAAAAAACCAGTAAGCATCGAATATATTTCCAAATTAATTAATATATTCATGTCTTTTTGTTGAATCACTTCTACAGGCATACATAGGCTTAAAATAGGCGTAAATAGGACTAAAATAGATTAACGTACTTAAAATGAAACGGTAAAAAAAACCAGTAAGCATCGAATATATTTCCAAATTAATTAATATTTTCATGTCTTTTTGTTGAAACACTTCTACAGGCGCACATAGGTCTAAAATAGGCGTAAATAGATTAACGTACTTAAAATTAACTGGTAAAAAAAACCAGTAAGCATCGAATATATTTATTTAAGTCTACGAAACGTGATTATAATC
The DNA here is from genome assembly GCF_980474605.1 of Leiobunum rupestre. Classification (NCBI taxonomy): domain Eukaryota; kingdom Metazoa; phylum Arthropoda; class Arachnida; order Opiliones; family Sclerosomatidae; genus Leiobunum; species Leiobunum rupestre. Next base: position 33,747,776 of record NC_143385.1, on the reverse strand, counting down.
GGAGATGAAATTTTATTTTCTAGGGAAAAACCACGTGCGATACGTAATTATATTAGGCTCGGATATCATTGAGAAATAAATGATAATAGAAATTTTGTTGTTTACGCAAACATTCATTCCTAAACTTTGGATGACTCCTATTTTTGAAGATTGATTATCTACAATTATCTTTTATTTCAAAACTGTTTCTTAACTATCGAAGTTGGATGGAGGTTAGGTATAAATACCTCTGAAATGAAAATGAATAATTCATAATACGATACCAACAACTACAAGTATAACTCAAAAACAAAATGTCATCCGAAAATTTGTTTAAGTGGTAAGATTTGAATTTTGTTAATAATCTCTTAAATTTTTTCAAGTAGAGTAAGATTTAATAATTCCTTTTTTTTCTTTTTTAGCTGGACCAAAGTACCGGAAGGGTATGACCCAAATATATTTTTTGGGTCAGAAGGTAAAAATAGTTATTCTTAAATCTAAGCTTATTTTTCATGTTGGAATTTCTCCATATTCCAAACTTTATTAGATTGACCAAAATGCTAAGTATATATCTCTTTTTCTTTCTTTCTGGTAGCATACAGTTGAGAGCGGATTGAGCTTACAAGCAATGTTCCATTTAAAAAAAACACATAATAATAATAATAATAATCAGCTAGGCTAATACCCAAGGCACCACCTTGGATTTTATAGAGGACGTAGAAATCCTATGGTGGGGATAACAAAAACAGATATTAAATAAATAAAAGAATTGATTTACCATATTTATTTTTTTCTTAAAATCCTACTGTTACTACACTCGAAGTATTTATCATCAGTAGCATATGAATGTATTAATTTTCAAAATTAGTTAAGACCTTTTAATTCTAGCTGGTATATTACTATGAAATGAAATACTAGTTTAGCACTTTATTGGTAATGAACTTTATCATTAGTATGCGTTTAAAATGATACAATTAGGCCTAGCGTGTAGGCTTACATAAAGGTGAGTAAATTTTAGGCTATAAAAGGTTGCCTCGATACGCTGTGGTTGCTAAGGGCTAAGGTTGGTAACTTCGTTGCTAACGAACATCGTGACGTCACTGAGATGAGCTCATATTGAAAATCAATAGGATCTCATCTGGGTGACGTCAGCAGCAGACGAATTTTGGAGGTAATCCAACAATTCTTTTAAACCGTTTTCTCGATCGAGACGCCATTGGGCTTAGATATTATAAATTCCATGACAATAAGGTATAAACTTGGCTTATCTTTGATAAAAACGCCTCTTATTCTAAAGAACTTGTTCAGTTCTCGAGAATATATTAGATTATATTAGAGTTAGGCTAACATTTATACTTATTTACGAAAATATTCCATTTAACTTCATTTCCGATATGGACTCTGAAGTACAAACATCGGCTATAATCGCCGTCCTGAAACAACCATCTAAAATTATTGCCGTAGTGATAATTTTAATTACAATTTTCTTACTTGAGTTCATTTTGTGTTATTTTGAAAACGTTTCTACCGCAAAATTGTAACTTTTTGTCACTGTAGTTCACAAAATTGTATTATAATAGTATACTAATTTAATTTATATTAATTACATTGTTTCTTTAGGATATGATTGCATCAAAAGCTCTCGAGAGGAATCTACAATGGGATTTTTTCAAGTGGGTTAATATGTGACGACAAACAATAGGTTCCACTTTAGATATTAAACTGGGTTAATTATGTGACGTTGTCCCCTAGGAGGGGTTATACAACCAGCGTGTCCGTCTGTGGGTGTGTGTGTGTGTGAGTCTGCATACGATTGACAAGTGGGCCTGTGCGCAGACTTTTGAGCCACCAACATGGAAACACAAATCATGTGGGGACATTTTTCAGGTCCCCAGAGATCAAAACTATTTAATTTAAGTTTTTAGACTAACTACAGTTTAAATTAAAAATATCAGAAATGTCCCCACAGATAACCGAACAAACTTTTAAGAATAGATCTGGAGACTTTGGAAATTCACACACTATCAAAAGATGGCGCCAGTAGTAAAAATGTACTGAAGTCCCAAGATATCCCCAAAATTTTCGATGTCTGCTCATGGACGAACATCTGTGGACCAAAAAATCGATTTTAATTACAATTTCGACCGATAGATGGCGATATATTTAGGTCCCCGAATATACATTAAACAGTGTGATCCCCAGTAATCCATTAAAAAGATCATTGCAGTTCTCACTTAGAAAACTTGTGAAAAAAGATGAAATTATTCATAAAATTCTAATAATAAAACAAAACAGTTATTATATGACATATTGGCAAACAGCTCAGAATGGTGTGTATGTTTATGTCCCCACGTATACATTATAAAGATTGTAAAAGTCCCCACTTATAAAAAGTGGAGATCGGTTTCTACGGAATGTGTGAATTTCTATAAGTCCCCGGAACCACGTTAAAAAGTCTTTTAAGGTCCCCATTTGTAAATTTTAAATTCGTGAGTTCAGATGAATTTGATCATAAAATGTAATTAAATGCTAAACTAATTAAAAAGACAACAAAACAATAAGTATGTGACATTTTGGCTAATATACAATAATGGTGTGTACATGTTCCTATTAATACATGATAAAGAATGTTAAAGACCCTATCTATACAGGTTTATGTTTTACACACAAATGAGCTCTAGGTAAGAAAAACATTATTGAAATTAGATCGGTTTTAAACGGAATGCGTGAAGTACAAAAAGTACCAGGAAATACGTTGAAAAGACTATTGGGGTTACCATTTGTAAATTTTCAATTTGTGAGCTCAGATGAAATTCATAAAAAAAAATGTTATTAAATGCTAAACTAATTAAAATGAGGGAAAAAATATGTATATAATTTTTTTCGCAAACAGCCCAAAATGGTGTGTATATAACACCACTTCTACGTTATAAAGAATGTAAAAGACCCTACTTAAAAAAATTAATAATAATACATTGAAATGAGCTCTTGCTAAGAAAAACATTATGGAATTTCGATCGGTTTCAGCGGAATGTGTGAAGCTCAAAAAGTCCCCGGCACTACGTTGAAAAGACTATTGGGGTTCCCATTTGTCAATTTTAATTTTGTGAGCTCAGATGAATTTAGTCAACAAATGCATTTACAGATGCACCTGGACCTCCCACACTAACTGATGAACATCTACTCATTATATTTGCCTTGGTGGTACCCAGCAAACACAAATCGTCCCTGGGACGTCCCAGCATGGTCCTTAGAGCCCAGCTTGGTCCCGTCCAAAATTCGTCCTACGGGACGAATAACGGACGTCCCATTTTAGTCCTCGTAGAACCAATTTCGTGACATCCGATATTCAGCCCAATCGACGTCGCATGGATCTCCACTAATTGGTCCGAAATGTTTCGTCCATCAATGCTATCTAGAGGTGCGTTTATCAGCAATTAATTTTAATTTTTGTCACCTGTATTTGTATTTGAGCTGATAATGATTAATGAACCAAAAATATTAATTTAATTAAAAATATTATTATTTAAATTTACGGGTTTATTTAACGTGAATTAATGAAATTACGTGTTAAATCAAAACTACTTAATTATTTAATTAATTTTTTCTGTTCTTAATTTTTTATATTATTATTTTCTTAATTTTTATTTCCATTATTTTCATTTCATGAATTATTTCTACAATCACAGCCAATTACTGCGAAAAAGCTGATCTAAGTTGGCCGAGCTAAAGTCCTTTTAAAATATCTGGTAGCCCATTTTGTAGTTTCTTTTGTACGACGCCATTACTCGATAGTTTGGAATCGGTCACCATAAAGTAGATAATGGGTTCTACACAAACGTTAAAGATTATAACATAGTAATCTCTAGTATTGCTGATAATATATCATAAGAATAAGTATTTTATTAAAAAACTGTTTGATTTTCTTAATGATTTTAACTCGATTTTTTTAATGTGTCTTTTACAGAGGTAGGAAGAAAATATGTTTGATCAAAGTCTTTTCATTTTGGACCTGTACATGTTTCAATTTAACTTTTTAAGTTTATTATTCATTACTCTCACTGAACGGTTCGCCTAAAGCTTTATTTTATTTTGTTATATTTTATATATTGGATTTGGAATTCCAAAAGTAAGATTTGCGTTGAATTCTCCGAATGTTAGGGAAGGTTCGCTGTTTTGAAAGTTCATTTTGGACCTGTACATGTTTCAATTTAACTTTTTCAGTTTATTATTCATTACTCTCACTGAACGGTTCGCCTAAAGCTTTATTTCATACTGTTATATTTTATATATTGAATTTTGGAATTCCAAAAGTAAGATTTGCGTTGAATTCTCAGAAAGTTAGGGAAGGTTCACTGTTTTTAAAGTTCATTTTGGACCTGTACATGTTTTAATTTAACTTTTTAAGTTTATTATTCATTACTCTCACTGAGTGGTTCGCCTAAAGCTTTATTTCCTTTCATTGTGTTATATTTTATATATTGGATTTGGAATTCCAAAAGTAAGATTTGCGTTGAATTCTCCGAATGTTAGGGAAGGTTCGCTGTTTTTAAAGTTCATTTTGGACCTGTACATGTTTCAATTTAACTTTTTAAGTTTATTATTCATTATTCTCACTGAGTGGTTCGCCTAAAGCTTTATTTCATTTTGTTATTTTTTATATATTGGATTTGGAATTCCAAAAGTAAGATTTGTGTTGAATTCTCCGAATGTTAGGGAAGGTTCGCTGTTTTTAAAGTTCATTTTGGTTCTGTACATGTTTCAATTTAACTTTTTAAGTTTATTATTCATTTTTCTCACTGAACGGTTCGCCTAAAGCTTTATTTTATACTGTGATAATTTATATAGTTAAATTGTAATTCCAAAAGTAAGATTTGCATTGAATTCTCCGAATGTTACTGAAGGTTCGCTGTTTTTATAGTTCATTTTGTACCTGTACATGTTTCAATTTAACTTTTTAAGTTTATTATTCATCACTCTCAATGAGTGGTTCGCCTAAAGCTTTATTTAATTTTGTTATAATTTATATATTGGATTTGGAATTCCAAAAGTAAGATTTGCGTGTAATTCTCCGAATGTTAGGGAAGGTTCGCTGTTTTGAAAGTTCATTTTGGACCTGTACATGTTTCAATTTAACTTTTTAAGTTAATTATTCATTACTCTCACTGAACGGTTCGCCTAAAGCTTTATTTTATACTGTGATATTTTATATAGTTAAATTGTAATTCCAAAAGTAAGATTTGGATAAATATTAAAATTAAGCTTCGAGAAACAGTAATTTCTAGAGTACATTTTTCATCCGATAGTCTTAATTTTTTTAAGGAATAGTATTAAATGGCTTAGTTTTATTTTGCTTCTGATTTAAAAATTAATTTTATTGTTTTTTTTACATTTGTATAAGGAAGGTTATTTAATTTTTTAATTGTTTAGTTCGAAATTTATTTTGTTATATAAAAATTAAATAACTCTATAAGTTTTGTAATTTATATGTTAACTGCTGATACTTGCAGAGTTCATGTTATTACAATCAAATTGTACACTTGTTGCTGGATTTTTTCCATTATCTTGTATTTTAATGTTTTGAATAAAATTTTAATATCAAGTTTGGCTTTTTAAATTATTTGTTCAGAATACGATATCCAATGAACGTCCTAGTTTCATCCCTATTGAGCCATTATTGAACCAAATTAAAGGCCGAAAGACATCCAGGGGACGACCGCCGTAATCGCCGTTGGATGTCCGAAAACTCGTCCCCGGGACGTACTACGGCTATAGACAAACCGGACATTTGGACGTCCTTTAACCTCCAACCGACGTCAACCCCGGATTTTGGGATGTCCTACGGACGAAGGCAAGATCCGAGTGTGACGTCTATCGGATGTCCATAGGACGTGTTTGTGTTTGCTGGGTAGGTAATGATACATTGCTTGATACGGTAGTTGTAATGTTACTAGGTGTACTGATCAGCTGAGATTGAATAACTGGAACTTGTATCGAGCCTTTATTGAAATTAGATCGGTTTCGAGGAAACGTGTCAATTTGTTAAATCCCCGGAACTACGTTGAAAAGACTTTTAGGGTTCCCATTTGTTTATTATAAATTTTTTAGAACATTTTAAAATCATAAAAAAATAGATATTAAATGCTTACCTAATTAAAAAGACAACAAAACAATAAGTGTTAAGGAGCATAACACTAATTTGACTGAAACATTTACGTCAAAAATCTGTTCCTTCATTTAAATGTTAATATACAGTAATTGCTCAGAGTGTAGGTGAAGCTGTTCGTTTTTACAAACTTCTACTCCAAATCGCCGCTTGATAATTTGCATTTACTGAATGTTGGTAAAGTGCAAACCTTTCACGGAGGTACCTGACTATAATTTTTTGACCTTTCTTCAGCCTAAATTAGTCATAACAAAGATCGTTTACTGACCTTGCATACATTTTACCAGTAAACTTAAACTTTCAAGTTTATCGACAAGATCGTCTTCTAAAATCCAAGATTTCCCTAATGTGATAGCACTCTCTGCAAGGCGCCGTTTTAAAGGAAATATAACCTCACCGCGTTCTTTATGGAAGATCCCTGACAATTTCAGTCACTATAATCTATATTAAAGTATAAGTAGAGGAACAATGAGAGTCCTGGAACACGGGTTGAAACATAAGTGAGGTGGGAAAGGGGTGTATGTTAAAACCCGTAGAAAAGCAACATATGTTATTTTGTGGTAGTTTTTTCGATAGATAAGATAAAATATTGATAAGGTTCGGCTTGTTTCTCTTTATCTCACGATATAAATATAGTATGGAGTAAGTTGAGAATGTATTCAAATGATGTAAGTTGTAAAGAGTGATATGTTCTTGTTAACCTAGGTGGGAGATGAGGACCGGGTAAATCCACATACGGTACAATGAGATAACTATATCGCGTGGTGGAGGTGTGGAGGGAGGTGCGGAGAGGTGTATGTTAAATTTGCATAGATTTTTGCTTGGTGAGAGTTCTAAATCAGGAGAGGCGGAGGTGTACGTTAAATTTTCATTTGAATTTTTTGCTGGATGAGAGTTCTAAATCAAGAGTAGTTGAGCGTTAAATGTCCATAGAGCTGGGCGATAGTTCGAGACCAGAGAGATAAGTTTAAAAGATAAGAACTTGATAACGCGGGTGTGTATTTACTACGAGATAATACTGAGATATAAGACGCGAGCGCGTCGGGAGAGACAATAATCTGTCAATTCGTTGATATTTGACGCGACCGATTCCCTAAAACAATATGTTAGGTGTTTTCTCCCATGGTGGAGGTGGGATTGAGGTGGAGTGAGGTGGGATTGGGGTGTATGTTAAAACCCGTAGAAAAGCAACATATGTTATTTTGTGGTAGTTTTTTCGATAGATAAGATAAGATATTAGAAGAAGGAAAGTGAGGGTCTGGCTCCGAACCCGGGTTCGGGTTTGGGTTCGGGATCGAAATCCGGGATTTAAGGGATGAAATGGGGGTAAAATCATCGAAAAGTCAATGTATTTAGGGTATTTCTCGCGACGATTTGTTTTCCCGTATATCAACATATTGTGTCCAGGCCAGCTTGTTCATTTATCTACGCTTATCTCGAAAGATACTTGAACGTATATCTTATCAAGTTTAATCGTACGGAATAAGTTGAAATGATGTAAAAATTGATAACCTAGGCGGCGCGTGCGCAGATTCCCCGGGGGACGCGGTTAATTTGAATTGAAGTGTTTTGACGTCATGGAATATTTGTTGTTAAAGTAGAATGGAAATATTTTTAAACTTCATTTTAATAGCATTAACGCGTAAGTAGTACTTAAATATGCTTAACACTTGAACCTATCTCACGAGTATTTCAAACGAATATTTTAAGTATGAGAAACGTATTGTTCTCAAATGATACTTGAATATACTATAAAAGAGGTTGTATAGCGTTGTAGAGGGTCATTCCACGGTTAACTGCGGTAGCTATATTCAAGATGCCTAAAGCCCAACATATTTGCCCTACGTGCGCGAAAAGTTTCGCTACCAAGTCCTCCTTAAATCGGCATGTTAGCATCTTTCCGTCCACCATCGCCATACCGTCCACCTTCACCTAGTCTGCTTCAAGAAATTCAACTGGAATCTACCCATACACAACCATCTACAGCGGATTTACCCAACAACCCAACGCCATCACCTGTTCCCGCCTCATCAATACTTGATGAAACACCACCAGCATCTTCAAGTATGGTCCAGGCCTTGAATGATACGTTAGCATCTATCCGTTACAATGCTGAAGACTATGATATTGATGCGGGGATGTTTATCGGACGTTACCGAGCCGCTTTCAGTAAATTTATAATGGAAAGACTCACCAGTAAACGTGGAATTAAATGGTTCCTACTCGTAAGATCTGTTTATATGAGACCTTTAGGGGGTGAGGAACAAAGAGCGGAAGTACGACCCTATTTCCGGAGCACTATGCAAACAACATTAACGCCCGATGTCATTGAAAGCCAGCTGAATGAATGTCTTGAAACAATACAGTCAGCAGCGGAAAACTTTGAAGCGACAGGTATGTACTAAATATAAAAGTTATATTTTGAACTAAAACATTATATTTTTGATAGGATCGGGTTGGGTAATTGACCGTGTTCTGTATGTAGAATTAAATGTAGCATCTTACCAACCGTTGCGAGGGTCATCGTATATGGAACTACCTGAAAAACTATCTCGACGTCGTGCGATTCTTAATATTAGAAACGAAAATGATGAGAAATGTTTTCTCTGGTCAATTTTAGCTAAACTTCACCCAGTTTATAAGTTTCATCACCCTAACAGTGTTTCCAAATATACACCTTATGAAAACGAACTTGATACCACTGATATATCTTTTCCTTTCAAATTAAACGCTACGGAACTTAAAAAATTTGAATTAATGAATAATTTATCAATATCTGTGTTCGGCTTCTCGGGAGATATATTCCCTCTTTACGTAAGCTCCAACAAGTGTGGTAAGGAAAGGGAGGTTGATTTGCTATACATCACCGATGAAACTAAAGATATTGACGATGGGAATAGACATTACTGTCTTATACGAGACCTAGGAAAACTGTTACAGCATCTAACAAAACACAAAAGTACAAGTTATTACTGCAGGTAATTTAATTTCCAATATATTAGTTTGCAATCTACTAATTATTTTCTGTATTAGAATGTGTCTTCACCGATTCAGCGGAAACAACGCTGAACAGCGACGTGATGCGCATATCGAAGAATGCGCCACCCACGGCGTCCAAAAAACAGTTTTCCCTACCAAGAAGAAGACGCTTTATTTTGATAAATATGAGTGGACGGAAAAAGTAAAAATAAAAATTATTTAATTTAACTCTTAATGAAATGAAATTATTAGGTGCAGTATGTATTTTACGCCGATTTTGAAGCAATCCTACCGAGAGTTCAAGGATGTGATCTAGATCCCGATTTAAATACCAGCAAAGTAAACATGCACATCAGCTGCGCGTATTCGTGGGTGCTTGTTGGACCTAACGGTAAGTTATCTGTCAAAATTCCCTTTTAGATATATTATAAGAGAATACTTATAGGTGTACCTGTTCGAACCGATTGCTATCGAGGTCAAGATGCAACTCGAAGATTTCTGGAGTCTATTCTGGAATTAGAGACGGAGTTGATGGAACTCATTGAAACCAATGTACCATTGATTATAACCCCGGAGGAGGAGGAACAGTTTCAAGCTGCTACGCTTTGCTACATTTGTCAGAAGCAGCTAAATCAGGGAAATATGCCCGCTGTTCGAGATCATTGTCATTTCACTGGCAAATATAGGGGGCCAGCGCATAACCTCTGTAATCTTCAAAAGAAAGTTCCAGAATTTATCCCTGTTTTCCTTCATAACCTTAGCAGGTGATTTTATTAAGTTAATTAACCAGGAAATAAACCTAATAATAATAATAAATCTTCATAGATACGATTTACATCTTATATGTCAGGAGATTGGTCATTTTAAGGAACAGACACTTGACTGTATTCCTTCCACTAGCGAAAATTATATTTCACTCAAACTAGGTTAAATATATTTAATTATGAATTTAACCTTAACAGTAATTTTATTATTATTTTTAGGGAGATTTAGGTTTTTAGACTCTTATCGATTTCTAAGCGATAGCCTCGATGCTCTAGTATCTAATCTCGTTTTGGAAGGAGCCAGTAAATTTCAGATTGTTAAGAAATATTTTGAAAGTGATAAAGTTCAACTGCTTTTGCGGAAGGGAGTCTACCCGTACGAGTATATGGACGATGAAAAGAAATTTGACGAGACGATGCTGCCACCTAGAGAAGCGTTTTTCAGTTCATTGAAAAATCAAAATATTTTAGAATCTGATTATTTACACGCTCAAAATGTTTGGACAGCGTTTAATATTCAAACATTAGGTAAAATTACTATAGTATAAATATTTCAAATCTCTTAACCTTGGTTTTCGTAGGGGAATACACCGACCTCTATGTGAAAAGCGATGCGTTACTCTTAGCCGACGTTTTTGAAAATTTTAGAACATTATCTATAACTCATTATAAATTAGATCCCGCTCACGCTTACACCGCACCAGGTTTAGCCTGGCAAGCAGCTTTGAAGATGACCGATGTTCGCCTCGATCTCATACTTGATATAGATCAACACTTATTTATTGAAAAGGGTAACGCTTTTTGATATTTTAAATATTATTGTATTTACATTGAATTTTTAGGAATTCGAGGCGGTGTTTCAATGATCTCAACTCGCTATTCTGAAGCGAATAACAAATATATGCCCGACACATATGATTCGTCTAAAGAGAGCAGTTATATATGCTATTTAAGTAATTTACATTTTTAAAAAAATATATATATTTTTTTTTATTTTAATTATTTTAATTTTAATTGTATTAATTAACTTAATTTAACTTAATTGAAGATGCTAATAATTTGTACGGTGCTGTTATGTGTGAACCACTACCGCTAGGCGACTTCCAGTGGGTTCAGGAGGATGATTTGCAAACACTCTGTGAAAATATTCTGAGTATTCCCAATAACGTTGAAAACGGATACATTTTAGAGGTAAATAACAAGTGTTATAATTATTGAATTATATTTTTAAAGAATCGTTTCCTTTGCAGGTGGATCTTGAATATCCTCCAGAGTTGCATGACTTACATAACGATCTCCCAGTAGCGGCGGAATCTAAAGTTATTACACGTGATATGCTATCTCCATACTCCAAAGATCTCTTAGGAAAATTAAATATTAAGGAGAATCAAAGTCTACCAAAACTTCTTCCAAATTTAAATAATAAAGAGAAATACATAGTACATTACCGCAATTTAAAATATTATGTAGAATTAGGTTTGAAAATAACCAAGGTTCATCGAGCTCTAACCTTCACTCAAGGAAAATGGTTAGAAAAATATGTTAGATTCAACACTGAACAGAGGAAATTATCCAAGAGTTCATTTGAAAAGAATTTCTGGAAACTAATGGTTAACTCTGTTTTCGGGTAAATCAATTTAAATAATTTATTGCTGTTTTTTCCCTTACTTCATTTAATTCTTTAGAAAAACAATGGAAAATTTACGGAAGCATATAAATTTCGAGTTGATTCATAAACCAGAAAGAATGTTAAAAGTTACAAGTTCCCCGCAGTTTGAACACTTTACCATCTTTAATGAAGAGTTAGCCGGCGCTCATAAGAAAAGAGCTAAAATTGTTCTTAACCGGCCTATATTTACCGGATTCACCATTCTAGATTTATCCAAGGAGCTCATGTATCGGTTCCATTATGGATTCATAAAAAATACGTACGGGGACAAAGCATCACTATTATTTACAGACACTGGTAATTTAATTTAATATGCATTTTTTATTTAAATAGTACTAATATATAAAATATTTACAGACAGTCTAACGTACAACATTAAGACGGATGATGTTTATAAAGACTTTGAAGTTCATAAAAACCGCTTTGACTTCTCTGATTATCCACCTTCGCATTTCCTTCATTCTAATCAGAATAAAAAAGCTCTCGGTTATTTTAAAGACGAGACAAATTCGCAGTTAATTCAAAGCTTTGTAGGACTTCGTCCAAAGCTTTATTCTATTAAATTGTACGGGGAGTCTAAGACCGCTGAAGAGATAGAAAAGGAGTTGCGATTGGGGAAATCTTAAGAGTCAATTTTAAACCATAAAAAGGTTTGTAAGGGCGTTGCCATGAACGTTATTAGAAACGTCATCCGCCACGAAGACTATGAACGTTGTCTTTTTAATCAAGAAACCATGTCAGCCGAGATGATGCGTATAGCTAGTTTCAAGCATGAACTATTTACTTTAAATACTAGAAAACTTTGTTTATCACCAAATGATGATAAGAGATACATTCTACCCTGCGGGGTTCGTACATTAGCGCACGGTCATAAAGATATTGAAAAATTATAATGAATGCTTGTATTTATGTATATATAAAAAAAAACTGCTATTGCTATAAATTGTAAAAAAAATTATTTTATTGAATACATTTTGCACATAAACTCTTTAATCATTTTATCGTTTACATATTTATCTTTCTTAAACCTAGACACAATGTTATACATTTCTATTCCTTTACACCTGTTTATAGCAAAATAGATACAGAATGCTCCACACGTATTACTAGAATTACTCTGTAATTGATTAGAATTAAAAGTTACAGTTTTACTGTTTCGTTCAATAAAGTCATTAAATTTAAAATAATCTGGCGGGTTTCCAAAGGAATCCATGAATTCACAATTTTTATGTTTAGAAAAATATATTAGAACCCAGTGTTCTCCAGGTTCAGCACTCGTATCGGTATTTACAATAAATAGAGAAGGGAATATTTTTACGTATTTAGGTAGCTTGTCAGCCGCGAACACGCCTTGAAATATACTTTTAGTACTTAAATCTTTTTCAAGAATTTTAGTTATCTGTAGCGAATCCATTAATTACTGTAATCGAAAATCACGGTTCGATTTTTATCAATTTCAATCAAATTTTGAAACTCAGCGTAAATTAGAATGGAAATCGTCTCCGGTAACGGTTTTGCAAATTTTAATTCTAATCTCAGGTTACTGTTTTTTACAAGATGCAAGTGATTAGCGTTGTTATTAAGATCCGAGGTTAAATTGTACGCGAATAAACAATTTCCGTTAGGCTAATCTTCCCGACTTATCTGATTCCCTTCATCTACGTTCCACTGATTAGTTTGAATGAAAAGATTGCAATACGCTTGAATATATTGATTCTCCTCAAAGTTTAGAGATAACGCTTTATGAGGGACGCTGCTACCGTCAATGTACAATCCAATGCTTGATAAATTGAAATGTTGAAAGTTGTACGGGGATTTTTTCAAATCTCCTAGAAACGCTTTTTGTTCCACAAACCCGATAACAACTTTCTTGGGTGCTTGTCCGGTAAATAAATGATCTTGCACACTAGCCATAAGACCAGCGGGTATAGAAAATGAGGTGCACTCCGAACGAGTTACAGGATATTTAGCGGTTCCATATTGTAGCGCCTTGGCTTGAGTGAGCGATAGTTCCGGTATAACTTTAACTTTCCTCAGATAAAGGGAAGCTGATAAAATCTCCACTTTACATTTTACGTCGGAATGAACGCAAAAAGCTGCTCTATTTTTATCGAATTTAAATTTCAAATCAACCATATTTAATAAAAAGCGTGGTTGTTGACATAAATCAGTATGGACTACGCCTAACAAGTCAATCGCCCCTTTTTGCGCTAAACTCGCTCGTTTAGAGAAACCATCGTTATCGAAAAATGAATCGAACTTTCCAGGCGTATCCCGATAGAAAAGTGAACTCGTTAAATAACTTTTTTTCGCAGAATCTCCGAACGTTAATAAAGTTTGTATCATACTTTTATAAGCGTAATTTTGACTGGAAGGTGTTACTGATCTTTCATTAAGAGATACGTGGATGTCGCTAAAAAGCGAATGAAGAAACAAATTCTCGGGGGCGATATTGTCGGCTGGAGTTCCGGCGGCCCCACCCGCAACACCTGGAACCGCGGGTTGCGGTAGTTGACCATTATCTTTAGTTACCTTAACTCGAACGTGCAGCAAAGTTTGTGAAAGGTCTATATACGTTTCAGAGTTACCGTTGATAGAAAATGTAATTGATGCGTTATCAACTATATTTGATATTGGATTATACTCAACCCATTCTCCACCAATAATCGAAGATTGTGTCATAGGTACTTGAAACAAATCTAGCTCGGAATTTATACACTCAACTGAGTGTGGGTGTAAAAGGGACATTATGAGAATATATCGGAACGTTTAGGGAACCGTCCTTTCGCTATCCTGCCTGCTGTTGAAATGGCGCTTTTCGACTGAGTTCGTTTCCTTTTATTTCCGGAACCCGTCATTCTTTTAATATGATCCGTAGCTGAAGATGTTAGTCTCATGGCTTCATCAGGTGCTGAAGCTAAAGTTTCCCTTCCAGCGTTAATAGAATGCGATTTAAGCGCTGTTTTAATTGGGACTCCGCTAACAACATCGGTCGCTACTTTCGCTCCGGTACTTAAAAGTTTTTTTCCCAAGTAAGTAGCGCCTTTCTTCAGTAAAGGTACCGCGAATCTAAACGCTGAAGATAATATATTTCC